>NC_086449.1:471600332-471886832 GCF_028390025.1 Pseudophryne corroboree
CATTGCCTTCACACAGTTTCCCCATTCTGATCAAACTGCCCCTTACAGATCACCTGCCTGCACACAGTCCCTATCAGCTCACACTGACTCCATACAGTCAGGCCCGGCGCTACCCGCTCAGCAAAGGGATGCAGTGCTGGTAGGCGCCAGGCAGGAGAGGCGCTCTAGCTGCCCTGTCCCCCCTGTTGCTGCCAACTGCTGCACCTGTCACAGTGTGACAGGCAGCGGCACCCCCAGCAGCTTTCAGCTTCCTCTCCCCCTCCCTGACTGTGTAGCGTAGATCCAGAATGTGCACTGTGCATGCCAAGAAGGAAGACCCGAAAAGGGGGCAGAGCTACACGTAACGGAGGGGCGGAGTTACACGGGACCAGGCTGATCATGAGGTGGGCAAAATGTGTGTAACCGTCACTAGCACAGGCGGAATTTTGTATAAGCGGCACTAGCACAGGCGGAAGTTTGTATAAGCGGCACTACTACAGGGGGGATTTTGTGTAAGCGGCACTACTAAGAGGGCATTTTGTGTAAATGGCACCACTACAGGAGGGAGTTTGTGTAAGCAGCACTACTAAGGGGGCATTTTGTGTAAGGGGCATTACTACATGGGGGATTTTGTGTAAGCGGCACTACTAAGAGGGCAATTTGTGTAAGCGGCACCACTACAGGGGGGATTTTGTGTAAGCAGCACTACTAAGAGGGCATTTTGTGTAAATGGCACCACTACAGGAGGGATTTTGTGTAAGCAGCACTACTAAGGGGGCATTTTGTGTAAGCGGCACTACTAAGAGGGCATTTTGTGTAAGCAGCACCACTACAGGGGGGATTTTGGGGGTAATTCCAAGTTGATCGCAGCAGGATTTTTGATAGCAATTGGGCAAAACCATGTGCACTGCAGGGGAGGCAGATATAACATGTGCAGAAAAAGTTAGATTTGGGTGGGTTATTTTAATTCTGTGCAGGGTAAATACTGGCTGCTTTATTTATACACTGCAAATTAGATTGCAGATTGAACACACCCCACCCAAATCTAACTCTCTCTGCACATGTTATATCTGCCTCTCCTGCAGTGCACATGGTTTTGCCCAATTGCTAACAAAAATCCTGCTGCGATCAACTTGGAATTACCCCCTTAGTGTAAGCAGCACTACTAAGAGGGCATTTTGTGTAAGAGGCATTACTACAGGGTGGGATTTTGTGTAAGCGGCACTACTAAGAAGGCATTTTGTGTAAGCGGCACCACTACAGGGGGAATTTTGTGTAAGCGGCACTACTAAGGGGGCATTTTGTGTAAGCGGCATTACTACAGGTGGGATTTTGTGTAAGCGGCACTACTACAGGGGGGATTTTGTGTATAAGAAGCACTACTACGTGCTGTGTTATGTGAATAAAATTGTGCTACTGTGGCGTAATTTGAAATGGGGGTACTATTGTGTGGCCATGCCCCTTCTGTGTAAAACCACACTTCTTTTTCGGTGAGCACCAAAGGCATGCACTGTCCCTTTGTAAAGTATGGGAGGGCGCAAATTTATAGTTTGCAGGGCGGCGCCAAACACCCTAGCATCGGCCCTGCATACAGTCCCTCTCCTCCCTCAATTTACACTGCCTCCAAACAGCCCTCACCCCCTCACAGATTACACTGCCTCCACACAGTCCTCATCCCCTCACAGATTACACTGCCACCACACAGCCTCACCCCCTCACAGATTATACTGCCTCCACACAGCCCTCACCCCCTCAGATTACACTGCCTCCACACAGCCCTCACCCCCTCACAGATTACACTGCCGCCACACAACCCTCACCCCCTCACAGATTACACTGCCTCCACACAGCCTCACCCCTCACAAATGACATTGCCTCCACACAGCCCTCACCCCCTCACAGATTATACTGCCTCCACACAGCCCTCACCCCCTCAGATTACACTGCCTCCACACAGCCCTCACCCCCTCACAGATTACACTGCCTCCACACAGCCCTCACCCCCTGACAGATTATACTGCCTCCACACAGCCCTCACAGATTACACTGCCATCACACAGTCCTCACCCCTTCACAGATTAGACTGCCGCCACACAGCCTCACCCCCTCACAGATTATTCTGCCTCCACACAGCCCTCACCCCCTCAGATTACACTGCCTCCACACAGTCCTCACCCCCTCACAGATTACACTGCCGCCACACAGCCCTCACCCCCTCACAGATTACACTGCCTCCACACAGCCCTCACCCCCTCAGATTACACTGCCTCCACACAGCCCTCACCCCCTCAGAGATTACACTACCGCCACACAGCCCTCACCCCCTCACAGATTACACTGCCGTCACACAGCCCTCACCCCCTAACAGATTACACTGCCCCCACACAGCCCTCACCCCCTCAGGTTACACTGCCTCCACACAGCCCTCACCCCCTCAGATTACACTGCCTCCACACAACCCCTCTCCCCCTCAGATTACACTGCCTCCACACAGCACTCAACCCCTCAGAGATTACACTGCCTCCACACAGCCTCAACCTCTCACAGATTATACTGCCTCCACACAGCCCTCACCCCCTCAGATTACACTGCCTCCACACAGTCCTCACCCCCTCACAGATTACACTGCCGCCACACAGCCCTCACCCCCTCACAGATTACATTGCCTCCACACAGCCCTCGCCCCCTCACAGATTACACTGCTGCCACACAACCCTCACCCCCTCACAGATTACACTGTTGCCACACAACCCTCACCCCCTCACAGATTATACTGCCTCCACACAGCTCTCACCCCCTCAGATTACACTGCCTCCACACAGCCCTTACCCCCTCACAGATTACACTGCCGCCACACAGCCCTCACCCCCTCACAGATTACACTGCCATCACACAGCCCTTACCCCCTCACAGATTACACTGCCTTCACACAGCCCTCACCCCCTCAGATTACACTGCCTCCACACAGCCCTCACCCCCTCACAGATTACACTGCCGCCACACAGCCCTCACCCCCTCAGATTACACTGCCGCCACACAACCCTCACCCCCTCACAGATTACACTGCCTCCACACAGCCCTCACCCCCTCACAGATTACACTGCCTCCACACAGCCCTCCCCCCCTCACAGATTACACTGCCGCCACACAGCCCTCACCCCCTCAGATTACACTGCCTCCACACAGTCCTCACCCCCTCACAGATTACACTGTCTCCACACAACCCCTCTCCCCCTCAGATCACACTGCCTCCACACAGACCCTGTACCCCCTCAGATCACACGATTTCCACACAGCCCCCCATACTCACAGTTAACACTAGCTCCACACAGGTTCCCCATAACAGATCACACTGCCTCCACACAACACTGTGAAGGCAGTGTGATTTGAAAGGGGGTTGGGGGTGGGAGGTAGTGTGATCTGTGAGAAAGAGGGCTGTGGGGCAGTGTGCGTGTGGCTATGAAGCAGCATGTGTGTGAGGCTATGCGGGCAGTGATGGGACAGAAAAGGCCCTGGGCTCCACTTGGTCTAGAAATGAGCCCATATTTAAGCAAAAGTTGCTATTTACTGTACCTTTAATCTAGGTATAAGATATTGAAAATACTGGTATCATATGTTATTCTAGTATCACAATGTATTATGTATTTCTTTATTTATGTATTTAAATAAATATACATATAGTGCCAGCATATTCCATAGCACTTTACAATAATATTGTTACCCTTAAAATACAGAGAAGTACAGCTGCAGTGTTCAAGGTGTTCTTTTCAAGGAAGCTATTTGTTGTGTTGGGATCTCCATAACAACCATAATGACATTACTGATCTATAGATGTTTCTAGTTAATATATCATATGGCAAATGGCAGCAATAAAGCACCTTTTCACTTCTGTGCAGACTGCATATCATTTACAGATCTCAATCTTCATTACATTTTGTAGCACAAAGTATGACAGCTTTACAATACCATAGGATGGGAGTGCAGCTGTTCATAAATTACATATACAGTAGTAATCAATACAGTACACTTATATGTAATAATAAATTGCATTTTTTCATGATAACATATCTGTTATATAAGTTAGAAATAATAAATCAATAGAGCAGTAATGTTAAGTCTTCCGCTCTCATCTCCTATCCCACCAGACTTCCCAAAGCTTTCTAGGAGATGTAGTCCAGAGAAGCCAAGACAAATTATCCAGCTACTGTACAGTCACTCTCATGCAGTCTTTTCAGAATAGATTCAAGTGATTGTACAGCCTCTGTTATGGATGGTGAAAAGCATAGCACAAAATATATTGTGATGCAAATACTGTGCTCCAGTAGTTTATCACATAAACACTAAAAGCAATCCCATTATACTGTATGTCTGGTGATGTTAGCAGAATTTGCTAGGGGACCAATAGGATTTTCACAGGCATTGGCATCACTACCGGAGAGGGTATTGGGATAGTGATTTAATTTGGGATCCGAGCAGTGTCGGGATTTTGTTTGTCGGAATCCAGACTGGATCCCTATATAGCACAGTGCAACCCACTTTATGGAAGACCACTATGATAGATGATATTCAGCATTGATCAAGATTTTAGAATTCATGTCCATCACCATAAATGTGTTGCATTTATTTTTCTTTCTTTTTTTCTTACTTATTTAACTAAAACCTGATGAAATGGGGCTCATATATCTGGTGCATTAGCAAAATCCTTATTGTGCCTTGTGTTTATAGTTACAACAAATGTAGTTATACAGTAGTTTCCAATTGTCCATGCATGAAGGATTTATTTTCCTCTGTTACAGCCTTTGCAATTACTTTTCCTATTAACTTTACTGCAGGATAAAAGAATTTACAAATCAGTGTCAAAACATAGTGGACTAATTCTGTCTCCACTCACACCATCATGCTGTATTGTCTGGCATGTTCTTGGATCACATTATGCTTCCACAGCACTAAATGCTGACTGCTGGCTTCTTTTATCATATTGTTTTTATCCCCAGCCCCATGAGGGAGAGAATACAATATGCCACCTGTCTCATCTCCAATAGCATACAATAGAAAATTGACAAGCTCCCGGTATTCATCTTCTAAACATGATAAAAATCAAAGTGCCCAAGGTATCTGATACATTTTGCTCTATTTTCCAGCTATTGAAATCAGATTATTCTGATGACTGGAAAGGCTTTTAGACACATGGCAATTCCATTAATTTTGTAACAATACTAACTCAGCTGTATTTCATCGCTACAATCTATAGGTTTTAAAACAAGATCCCATAGCAAGGTCCAAACACATGTGAACTCATTCTAAAGTAAAACGTACTAAATAGTATTTGAATCAGCATTTTCCCACACAATTTTGTACTTAATTTATCCAATTCACTCATATATGTTCAGAATTAGGCTATAAATATTTATACTAATCATTATTGTTTAACTATTAAGCTCTTATTTATAGTTAGATGCATGGCGCTGTATAGTATTGGTCAATACTGTAGAAGAAAAGAAAAAATTATGAGCTAGCTACTGTATATATTTATCAACAAATACAATCCTGCACTGAAAATGTGTTGAAGCCTCAGAGCGCTACTGGTGATTGTCTCCTTTAGGGAGGCTTCAATCCCTAACCAAGGAGTGCCATAGTGGGACACAGATGTGTGCCATTCAGCTCCGGAGAACCTGCCATTACCACTAATTCCATGCTACTAGAACCACTGGTATTGCTTGCATCCTGCACTGCTACCCACATACAGTCACCGCTCCATGCTGAGAGTCTATATATGAATAAGTGTGAGTGCAGCTGTAGAAATCGCATTCCTGCTGAATAAACCACCCCACTGGTTAAGTACTGGGCTGTTCACTGATTCAGGGCCTCCGCTGGTGTGCACTATCACTCTGCCAGACCACTAGCAAATGTACACAGATATTCCCAGAAAATTAACATTCCTTGCCAGCGAATATCTAAGAAATAAGGAATGTTTTTACTTAGTTATTTAAATTGTGGTCATTTCCAAGAGGGCTCCGAAAAGAGAGTATAAAGTAACAGCTACAGTTATCACTTTAGTTCTGGGATATGGAGCTGGGTACATCTATTCATGCACTTCCATCCTTCCACACTTTTATAGAGCAGCTTCACAACTCAGTCTCATTAGCAGAACAGATTTGAATGTATAGGTAAATCTCTTCACACAAATAGCTCTATTAATAAGTACTTAACAATGGGAGGATTACAACATTCCTACATTCCTAATATTTTCTTTACTGTGTCACTGGTAGTTATCATCAAACTACAGCCCTATACCTGGACATCCTTGTCCAGTGTCCTAGTAGTCCTGGACAGGGCCGCAAATTACTGTACTATAAATAGGTCCATTGAACATTGGTAGCTTGTGCTACATTTGAACTAAACTGAGGACACTGGTGGGCCCTTAAATACTGAAATTGACACACATCACTGCATTGGTGTTACTAACTTTTCACAAATAATTCAATATGGATACACTGTTATATCACCACTTCTGATGAGTGGAGACTTATGTGAAATCTCCCAGATGAGACACATGATAAAGCTAAATATTTATCGTATATATATAACCCTTTATGAGGTCTAAGAACACTGTACGCTATCTACGTAAGAAGTACCGTAAGGGTACGCAAGTTGCGTAACGATCGCTCAGCCGTAGGCGAGACGCTCAAGCGTCGCGTTCGCTCACGGCCCAGAGATCACAGGCATGCACGCTATTGGCTGCCGACGAACGAAATGATTCGCTATGGCGTAGCGGACGCTCGGGACCACGAGGAGATCACCAGCGGCGCAGACGCTCACAACGTTAAACCTTTATATCTATACCTTTGGCAATGAAATACACAGCAAACCTTAGTGTAGAGACAAAGTGTAAGTGCAACCTTGTGTAACCTGATTAACTACAAAGCTGCTTGAGCGTCACCGACGCTCAGGGAATATTTAACACTAAAAAGAATACACAGATACCTGGGCTTAGGGTCCGAAACCTATTATGTGTATTATGACTATTATACTTGCAAAAAGAATCACAGTACAAAGCATACACTACAATATAACATAAACCAACTAACCAGATAACTACACAGGAAATACAATATAATACAATTAAGTCTAATCAAGGGAAAATACGAGAGAAAGAGAAGAGAGGGAGAGAGAGAAATGGCTCACAGTAAGACAATATGATTACGGAGAGAACTTACGCACAAGGGGAACGATCGCATGCGCCTCGATATCCAGCTCCCGATTATCAGCAATGAGAACCGTTGAAGAGAGTGAAGTTGGATATGGTCGGCCTGCTATTTATGCCCCACACACAATACAATTCAATGGTCCCTACAATCTCATTGTTCATTGGACACAGGAATTCGGCTTCGTATTGTAACAAAAGGTCATAGGTTGATTCATACAGGTGGGCTGTGACTATTTCCAACTGCTCAGGTGGGAGGGAAACTGGGTTTCCCGCCGCATGGGTAATAAAGTGCAAATAAAGTAAATGTTCATAAACTTCTTATGTCCATAACTATTCGCACGAGCGATTGATCTGCTTCAAACCAACACCGGAACATTTCTAATTAAATATTCTTCCGATGGATACTAAACACCACTGTATTACTCCTATCTGACCCTTCGTATCAAACAAAGAGGGATTCCTCTGTTCATAAACATTCTATATTAACCAAACTTTCAGAATCTATCAAAGGGACCATGATCTACAAAATACATTATTTGTGAAAATATGTAACGATTGAGTCGCACGCTACGACTACACAAACTTTACCGTAAATACGCATACCGTGCACCAGCGGGTGCACGCAACAGCGGGTATGCGCCTTCACGGGAGAGCGCACGCATGCGCAGCGCGGACCAGTGTGAGGTGCAAATATGGCAGTGTGTATAGAGATATTTTTCTGACTTTGACAGTCCACCCTTTGGCAGTCAATAATAACTGCCACCTTCTAAAACATTTCAAAAGGAGAAAAATATATGTCAGGGGTTAATTCATTTCCATGGTTGGGTGAGGGAGGAGAGAGGAGTAGGTGTGAAGAAGGTATGACCTAGTGTGATAGCAGAAGCATGTGTGTATGAGTCCATGTTTGGGGGGGTCATGTATCATCGTGCCGTACGTGTTGTAAATCAAGCTTCGAGGTATTTGCGAAGTATACATTTGAATTCCTTCTTATCCCGTGGTACAGGTCTGTGGATGGGCTGTCAAACTTTACCGAGCTCTTTTCGGATTTTGAACACAATGGGGAGCACATTTTAGTTGATGATACATGAATGGGGGAATATGTGATTGCTGATATCTGTGCCTGTATTCCCTATACTATGTGTGTCATTACCTGAGGGTTGTAGAAATGAAGAAAAGACATAATTACGGTAAATGCGGTGGTATTCTATGTCAGGTTAATGTACATCTGTCGGTTGAAGCTTTGTTCGGTATCGGTTGAAAGTCGTCTTCTTTGCGCTGTTTTGCTCATTAGGCGTGAGCAATAAGCTTTGTCAATGCCATTAGATTTACAAAAAAATGTTGGGCTAGCGTAATTTTAAGAATTCTAGGGAAACTGGGGATCCATGGCAAAGTTCATCAAATGTCCATATCTCAAGTGGTCAAAACTCCTTCTTTGGTCCATCCGTTGTCTGTATAGCGTCTCATCAACTTCCTCGTCCAAGGGGGTCTTGTTATCTTGGAGAAAAACCAGAAAAACAGGTGAAAGGAACGGACCATAGAAATCGCATTTTCATCACATCATTGTTTCTATCGTTGGGTCGTAAATCAAATCCAGGTTAATTACAGTTTCCTCACTCCTCAAACTCATCACTCTGGTACTTTGTTTGCACCTCATTAAAGCCTGCCCGCATCTAAATATCAATCCAATCGATATAACGACACCTAAGATACATAGTAGAAACTTCCCAACATCCATTATGACTCCTTGAGCCCAGTCTCCCAAACCGGAGAACCAATTTCGCGGGTTCAACCATGACACCCAACCAGTCAGCTCATTACCTACAGCAGCAAGAGTGAGATTGTGTTTTCGACGAAATTCCCACTTTAATTGGAGAATATCGTCCATCTTTTGGTCTATGACCTCTACCGGATCCTCGGTGCTATTCGTGATATACGTGCAACACTTCACGCCGTACTGTGTTGCCAATGTAACACAATATCCGCCTGTCACTGCTGTGAGGTAATTAAGAACCATTCTATGCTGTACCAGTTCTGTTTTATAAGCCTGAAGTTCTCTTCCAGTGTATCTAAACGTGTCATCATACATTTCAGTGATATTATCTAACAAATTGGCGAGTGCGGAAATGTATCTATAATTCATCACTCCTCGAGCGGTGCGAGTGAAATCTAACGCCACCAGAACCTGAATCCCGGTGGATTCATGGATCAGATCAGAGGCCGGATGCTCTAACCTTTCTGACAGTTGTCTTTTAACGAGGTGCTCGTAATGAGTGTGAGTATAAGGAGCTTGGGCACCACGGTGTATGTCTTTCATTTTATCATGTGTTACAGTCATTACTTCAGGCAATACTCTTCCAATATAACACAATCCTTCAGAGTTTGGGGCAAGCCACTTGTACGCCTTTCTCCCGCATATGAAATATGCATCATCGGGGAGAACATATGGGACGGAGAAAGACATTACCATATTACACACCTTCCAGGTGAAATCTCCTAGCCCTAATTCTTCCATCTGCTTAATGCACGTATCAGGTTGTACGATATGTGCACAGTATCCTGGTGATACTTCTCCAACTCTAGTAATCCTATTTCCTAAGGTGTATCTATACCGGAAAGATTTTCCTCTGCTGGCTATGTGGCGTACAAGCTCTGTATCTGTAGGCATTCTATCTGCTCTATGTGAAAAGGTCATGGTGTGGTTACTCCATGATACTTCCCAATTTCCCGGCTTTCTGGGATTGGAGATGTTAAAACATAATAGGGACTTATCCACGTGGTATTGGTGGAGCTTCAAACTAGGAGGGCTGGAGATATTAAACCTCCGGTCCACCGGTCTCCCACCATTTAACTCAAGTACCTCTCCTATCGTTAAAGGAAATGGTACTAGCCCTGATTTGCTATGACCCTGAGGTACTTGAGAGCATACCCAACAATCTGTTTTGTTTAATACATTACCCAATAAGGAGTGATAATCACTCAATGGATGCCGGTCCATATGGATATTAAAACTGGATTGGCATTTCTTAATGCACCCATCTTCAATGACATTGTTACAGAGCCTACAGATACAATTTTCTTCAGCTAACAATCCGTCACAATTTCTTCTATGGTCAATGCTATCGGATCGTTTTCTGATACTCGCCTTTGCTTGTTGGTTAGGTTGATCTTGGAAAACTACGCCTCCATCTTTATCATCAGAACTCATTCCGGAACCTCTATCGACCTCCATGGTACTCTCGCCGGAACAGACTGCTCTGGTCAACATCATGGTCAACAGGAAAATCCGGATCACAGTCTCTTGGGGCAAGTCCATCTTATAGGAGGAAACGGAGAAAAATGAGAAAGGGGAAAAAGAATTTTCAAGGGAGAGGGGATGGGAAGTGGAGAAAAACAATAAAAGGGAGTGGGGAGTCGACAACTGCTTTCGGCCTTCAAGGCTCAGGTGCCGCCTCAGTCCTCCTGGAACAGACACTCCAGTGATACAACCTCTACCGTCTGTTCCTTATCACGGGACTTCTCTGGATCAGCAACCTTCTTGCAGTGGGATGAATGGACCCAAGTCTCTCTCTCAGCAACTTTCAATGCTGTAGTGCTAGTCAATAAGACCTGGTATGGTCCTTCCCATCTGTCAATAAGGCAACCTGAGCGTAGAAAATTTCGTATCATTACATAATCCCCAGGTTCAATGTCATGACAATTACTATCAGGTAGATCAGGAATCACCAACTTTAGATTATCATTTTGATTCCTTAACTGTTTACTCATGTTAATCAAGTACTTTACAGTTACTTCATTGTTACATTTCAAATCATCCTGAGGGTTAATCATGACATGCGGTTGTCGACCAAATAAGATTTCAAAGGGGGACAGATTAAGAGGGGACCTGGGAGTGGTTCTGATACTGTACAATACAATGGGTAAAGCTTCTGGCCATGTCAATCCTGTCTCTGCCATCACTTTACTCAATTTATTTTTAATAGTGCTGTTCACTCTTTCGACCTTCGCACTCGCCTGTGGACGGTACGGAGTGTGCAGCTTGCTATCAATTCCCATCAACTTACACATTCCTTGAAAGACATCACCTGTAAAATGGGTACCCCTATCACTTTCGATTATTCTAGGGATACCATATCGACATACAAATTCCTGCACAATTTTCTTAGCTGTAAACATAGCGGTATTTGTAGCTGCAGGAAATGCTTCGACCCAATTCGAGAAAACATCTATACAAACAAGTACATATTTCAAATTCCGACAAGGGGGTAATTGAATGAAGTCAATTTGTATTACCTGGAAAGGGCCGCCGGCAGGTGGGATATGGGATGGTTCTGTAGGTATTGCCTTTCCAATATTCTTTCTCAGACAGGTAAGGCATGACATTGCTCTTTTACTCGCATGAGAGGAGAATCCTGGGGCGCACCAATATGCTCTTACCAATTTGCACATTCCCTCCTTGCCTAGATGAGTCAGCCCGTGAGCTGCTTCAGCCAGACATGGAAGATATGCTCTGGGGGCCACTGGTTTACCATGTCCATCCGTCCAGAGTCCTGAGGACTCTTGGCCACATCCCTTTGCCTTCCAGACTGCCTTTTCCTGTGTGGAACACAAATTTTGCATTTTACACAACTTCTGTGTGTTGATGGTATTGAATACCATCAGTTGTGTGGTGTCTGTCTGTATGGGGGTAGCAGCTGCTAACTTAGCAGCTTCGTCTGCTCGGCTGTTACCAAGTGATACCGGGTCTTGGCTATATGTGTGTGCTTTACATTTGATAACAGCCACTCTGTCGGGTTCCTGTATCGCTGTTAGAAGCCTTTTTATGTGAGCTGCATGCGCTACCGGTGTACCAGCTGCCGTCATGAAATTTCTGAGGCGCCATAGGGCTCCGAAATCATGGACTACCCCGAATGCGTATCTAGAATCGGTGTAGATATTGGCTGACTTACCCTTAGCCAATTCACATGCTCTGGTTAGGGCGACCAGTTCAGCAACCTGGGCTGAGTGAGGTGGGCCTAGCGGTTCCGCTTCTATGGTGTCTTGGTCATCTACGACTGCGTATCCAGTACACAAGTCTCCCGAGTCTGACTGTCTGTGACAACTACCGTCCGTGTAGAACGTGAGTTCTGCATCTTTCAGTGGGTTGTCACTGATGTCAGGCCTTGCGGTAAAATTTTGGGTCAAATATTCCATACAATCATGTGTATCTTCCTTTGTATTAAATCCTCCTTCCCCATCACTCTCACCTTCCACCCTTTGTGCCTGACCAGGCACACCTGGGAGATATGTTGCAGGATTTAATGCACTGCATCTCCTTATGGTGATGTTTACGGGGGCCATTAGTGCTAATTCCCATCTTGTAAACCTCGCTGATGAGACGTGTCTGGTTTGGGCAGAATTCAATAAGGCTGACACTGCATGTGGTGTATGGATTGTGAGGTTGTGGCCTAGCACGACATCTTCGCTTTTTGTCACTAGCAATGCTATTGCAGCCACGCTTCGCAAGCAAGTGGGGAGGGATCGCGCTACCGTATCTAGCTGAGCGCTGTAGTATGCAACTGGCCTGCTGGCATCACCGTGTTTTTGGGTTAGTACGCCTGCCGCGCAACCAGCACTTTCTGTTCCGTATAGTTCAAAGGGTTTCCCATAGTCTGGCATACCTAGTGCTGGTGCCTGCGTTAGGCACTGTTTGAGTCTCTCAAATGCTGTTTCGGACTCGTCTGTATGCGAGATCCTATCAGGTTTGTTTGAGGAGACCATTTCCTGCAAAGGTAACGCTAAAATGGAAAACCCTGGGATCCAATTGCGGCAATACCCACACATTCCTAAAAACGTTCTGATCTGTTGCTGAGTTTGTGGCAGGGTCATGTCTCTAATTGCTTGGATTCTATCAGCGGTCAGGTGTCTCAGTCCTTGTGTTAGACAGTGTCCCAAATATTTTACCTTAGTTTGGCATAATTGCAACTTGTCTTTGGACACCTTGTGTCCGGTGTCTGAAAGATGAAACAGGAGCTGTTTCGTATCCTTCAGAGATGCTTCCAGTGAATCTGAACACAGTAATAAATCGTCCACATACTGTATCAATACTGATCCACTGTCTGGTTGGAAAGACTGTAAACAATCATGCAAAGCCTGGGAAAATATACTTGGACTATCTATGAAACCTTGGGGTAGTCGAGTCCACGTATATTGGACTCCTCTGTATGTGAATGCAAACAAATATTGGCTGTCAGGGTGCAGAGGTACCGAAAAGAAAGCGGAGCAGAGGTCAATAACAGTGAAAAATTTGGCAGTGGGAGGGATTTGCATTAGGATGACAGCTGGATTTGGCACTACGGGGAACTGACTCTCAACTATTTTGTTAATCCCCCTTAGATCCTGCACTAGCCTGTAACCCCTCCCCCCACTCTTTTTAACAGGGAAGATGGGACTATTGGCAGTGCTGGACGTTCTTACCAGAATGCCCTGTTGCAGCAAGCGCTCTATTACTGGGTAAGCTCCTAACTCCACCTCTGGCTTCAGAGGATACTGTGGGATTTTTGGAGCTATCCTACCATCTTTTACCTGCACAACTACTGGAGCTACGTTTGCCATTAATCCAGTGTCCTGTCTGTCTTTTGTCCAAAGTGACTCTGGTATCTGAGATGTCATTTCTTCTACTTGGGATGGATTCCTATTTGTCATAATGGTATGTGACATTAATTTTGATGGGGAGTCTAACATGTCTCGCACTTCCTGAGCATGATTCTCAGGTATGTCCAAGAATACACCTTCAGGAGTACAATAAATGACGCACCCCATTTTACACAGTAAGTCTCTTCCCAGGAGATTGGTTGGTGCCGATGCAGCCAGCAAAAAGGAATGCTTGGTATGCAAAGGCCCTATTGTAATCTCGGCTGGTTTGCTAACAGGGTAGTGCTGGACTACTCCTGTTACTCCCATGGCTGGAATTGTCCTACCAGTGGTTCTCATGCCCACTGTCGAATTTATCACTGACTTGGCCGCCCCTGTGTCTACAAGAAAGTTTAAAGTTTTACCAGCTACATTAATTGCGACCTCGGGTTCACTTTCAAGGTTGGCAATCAATTTCACTGGCTGCAGATTACAGGTATGGCCACACCCCTATTGGGTATGGTGACCTCCCTGAATCCCGCTGGCAGCAACTATTTGTGAGGGAGATAGTTGGGAACTACCAGAGGCATGCCAGTCTCTGTTTGGGGGATATCTTTTTGTTTCCCCTGTATGTGGCTCATAACTCCGTTTCTGCGGACCTTGCTCCCAATGTCGTGTGTCGTGTCGTTGTCTAGGGGGTTGGTATGATCTTTGCGAATTTTTCGCTCTACAGTCTCGTGCATAGTGTCCCTGTCTTTGACAAGAATAACATGTTATCATAGTTGACTTACCCACAGGGTTGGATGGTACATACGCAGGCTGCTTTGTGGTCAGGGCCTGTATACTTACCGACATTAGCTTATCACTCTGCGACTCCCTGTGTCTGGTGATGTTTCGGTCGTGATCAATAGCAGCCTCTCTCAAAGTGGACACTGACAGACCTCGCCAACATGGTTGCGTGGTCTGTACCCTTGCCTTTAATGTTTCCTTCAAACCATCCATTAGTACAGATACTGCTACTTCTTGATGGTTTGGATTTGTCCTAATGTCCTCTATACCAGTGTACTTTGCCATTTCTAATAGTGCCCGGTGAAAATATTCTGCAGCTGTTTCTGACTCTTTTTGTTTAATGGAAAATATTTTGTTCCATTTAACAACTGCTGGGAAATGCTCCTTTAACTGTAAGTTTATCCTTCTTACGTTATCTTTGTTGTACACATCTGTAAGAGGTACATCCAGATCTAGTCCACAATCAGCTAAAAATTGAGCTGAGTCGACATTGGAGGGTAAACAAGCTTTTAGCAATATCTGCCAATCTTTATTATTGGGCTCTAAAGTGTTTCCTAAGTCTGTGATGCATTTTTGGCTGGCAACTAAATCTTTTCTAGGGTCAGGGAATTCAGACACTATGGTCCTTAATTCCATTCGGGAAAATGGGCTGTACATGGCAATGTTCCTTATGGGAGTGGCTCCTGATACATGTGTTTTCCCATTGGGAACTGCTATTACCCTAACAGGAGTAATTCTAACAACCTCATTCTGTGTAGATTCTACAGCTTGTGGTGAAATAGTCTCAGCATAATGCATGGTGCCGTACTTACCAGTTGATACGACCTCACCTATCCCTCCGCTAGGGGCCTTTACTAATCTCGTGGGTGTTGCTGTGCCTACTGTGGTCTCTGCTATGGTGGCTGCTAGAGAGAGCGCTGAAATCGTTGTCGCTTCGTCCTCTTGATCACACTCCTGAGGAAAGTTCAAAACAGGGTACAACTTGCACGGGTTAATACTTGCATGGGTTAATGGGTTAACATTATCATTAACATTTACACAGTTACTAAGTGATTTTGTGTTACACCTTAGTGCGTCTTTCTCCGTAATCAACTTCTCTCCTGATATATATGGTGGCGGCGGGGCCGTGGCAATCAGTTTTCTGTTAGAGCCAGATCCTGCCGCCTGAGCCAAACCTCTCTGTATCTCACCTTCCTGTTGCCACAACTGTAAATAATCATAATGCTGAACTCGTCTCTTTGTTGATTTTATGAGACATATCCTCCTCCTTAAATTTTGTAACACCTCTGGGCTGAAGCTACCTATTCTTGGGAATTTCTCCCGGTCTTGTACCGTCATTCTCTCCCATTCATCACATAAAACCTCTGTGTGACTTCCATATTTCTCACACATGATATACCTGGCCGACCCAATTGGTCAGACCACTGAATCAACCCGAACCGAGGTTGATCGCCCCCTACCTGAACAACTGGCCCCCATAACTCTGCAGGCGTTGCTTGCTCTACCTCTGATCTCTATATCAAGGTCTTCAGCGAACCCTTACAGAAAACCAGATTGTTCACAATAGGCTGACGGTGGCGGTTTACCGAGTACCCCACTCACTCGCCCACGCCGACCAATGCGACCTGATCACACCGATATGGTGCTGGCGCACTCGACCCAGGGCACCTATAAAAACCGTTGTTTACTGGAACATGCGAGGGTTATCCGCAGAACACTTACTCTTTCCAGTAAAGGTGAGGTTTGTCAGATAGTTCCTGAGTGACCAGCGAACTTCCCTTCTTGAAAAATAAAAAATTACACAAATCACGTCAGAATGTACAAATAGCGTTTGTGACCCCTTTACTCTAATGGTACTAGGTCAGATTACTAACTACTGTACACAATTACGTGCGGTCCAGTCGTTCAGTACACAAACAACTAAGCTTGTGTACGGAAAGACCAATGGAATCGAAACTTACGACTGCGAATTCCTTCAGCCAGAGCTTGTACGGCCTATATGGGTCTTGCACCAACCCTTCTCTTGGTGTTGTGCCTCTGAACTGTATAGCGGACTTCCCTGTTTACTGTACCTGGACCTGCTGGTCTACTATGACCTCCTGGTCTTGTTCTGTACGACCTCCTGGTCTGACCTCCTGGTCTTGTTCTATACTGGTCCGCTATACTCTAATGCTCAAATATTATGTTTAACCAAGGATGCCTCCCTAGCCACCGTGCACGTCACTTACACGCGTGTACCTCACGAGTACTCGACTTTTCTTGTGGTTCAACCTTTAAGTTATATAAACTTATGTAATACAAAAACACTCACTCATCACATGTACACTTTTGCTTCTATTTCTATTTCTGCGCAGAAATTTTTTCTTTAGCCCAGCTGTGTTACCAATTAGGAGCAGGATCTGTTAATTTAAATTTTGGATTTCCAAAAATAGACTTGCGTTATTTATCGCCTGTGGCGCTATTTACCGCTTTGCGTTACTTACCGCGTTTCGTTAAAAATCAACTTATCGTGACTTGAGCTACGTGGGCGTAACCGGACGCTCCGTTGCGTAATGTACGCTGCGTGCGTCCGCCTTTGGATTGCGTACACAAGTCTTTTGTTAGGGACACGTGTACGCAAAGCAAAGATCCACCGTAACACAATTTATATTTTTATCAATGTAGATGATCCCTGGTCATCTACCACACACCACACTGACTTCGCCTTATCTCCTAGGCAAAACTGTGTGTTTGTCTACACTTTAACTATGTTACCTCTATTCTTAAACTATGAAATAACGGCAAATCTCTTTTAGCACTTCTATCAACTATAAAAACTGGCAGACAGGAGAGTGATATACGAAAATGAAAAAGAAAAAAGAAATGCAGATATATATATGTGTGCGTGCGTGTGTACGCAAGACAGAAAAATACAGTTAAAAAAAAAAAAAAAAAAACTAGCGTTTTGTTCTTACCTCCGGTTCCCGGATTCCTTCAGCACTCTTTTATCTAAGCGAAGCAGACGCTTATCCCGTCAGCACTATGAGACAACCTCCCGCCCTTTGCTGAGGGATAATGTCTGCTGATCTACCTAGTGCAGATATGTGAAGGACAGGATGAGCCGCCAATTGATAAAGCTAAATATTTATCGTATATATATAACCCTTTATGAGGTCTAAGAACACTGTACGCTATCTACGTAAGAAGTACCGTAAGGGTACGCAAGTTGCGTAATGATCGCTCAGCCGTAGGCGAGACGCTCAAGCGTCGCGTTCGCTCACGGCCCAGAGATCACAGGCATGCACGCTATTGGCTGCCGACGAACGAAATGATTCGCTATGGCGTAGCGGACGCTCGGGACCACGAGGAGATCACCAGCGGCGCAGACGCTCACAACGTTAAACCTTTATATCTATACCTTTGGCAATGAAATACACAGCAAACCTTAGTGTAGAGACAAAGTGTAAGTGCAACCTTGTGTAACCTGATTAACTACAAAGCTGCTTGAGCGTCACCGACGCTCAGGGAATATTTAACACTAAAAAGAATACACAGATACCTGGGCTTAGGGTCCGAAACCTATTATGTGTATTATGACTATTATACTTGCAAAAAGAATCACAGTACAAAGCATACACTACAATATACCATAAACCAACTAACCAGATAACTACACAGGAAATACAATATAATACAATTAAGTCTAATCAAGGGAAAATACGAGAGAAAGAGAAGAGAGGGAGAGAGAGAAATGGCTCACAGTAAGACAATATGATTACGGAGAGAACTTACGCACAAGGGGAACGATCGCATGCGCCTCGATATCCAGCTCCCGATTATCAGCAATGAGAACCGTTGAAGAGAGTGAAGTTGGATATGGTCGGCCTGCTATTTATGCCCCACACACAATACAATTCAATGGTCCCTACAATCTCATTGTTCATTGGACACAGGAATTCGGCTTCGTATTGTAACAAAAGGTCATAGGTTGATTCATACAGGTGGGCTGTGACTATTTCCAACTGCTCAGGTGGGAGGGAAACTGGGTTTCCCGCCGCATGGGTAATAAAGTGCAAATAAAGTAAATGTTCATAAACTTCTTATGTCCATAACTATTCGCACGAGCGATTGATCTGCTTCAAACCAACACCGGAATATTTCTAATTAAATATTCTTCCGATGGATACTAAACACCACTGTATTACTCCTATCTGACCCTTCATATCAAACAAAGAGGGATTCCTCTGTTCATAAACATTCTATATTAACCAAACTTTCAGAATCTATCAAAGGGACCATGATCTACAAAATACATTATTTGTGAAAATATGTAACGATTGAGTCGCACGCTACGACTACACAAACTTTACCGTAAATACGCATACCGTGCACCAGCGGGTGCACGCAACAGCGGGTATGCGCCTTCACGGGAGAGCGCACGCATGCGCAGCGCGGACCAGTGTGAGGTGCAAATATGGCAGTGTGTATAGAGATATTTTTCTGACTTTGACACACAGCAGCCACCTAAATATGTTGTGGAACCACAGGTCCCACGCAGACTATTTCTTAGTAGCTGGCTTCCGCTTCTGTAGGATGCAGATATGGAACTTTCCTCTACACAGACTCAATCAGACCACTCTAATGGCGTCCTTTTAATACCTCTGAGTAAGTTACTCTGCACTTCCAGTAGCGACCCTTGTGCTTGTGTCTCTCCTTTCCCTAGTTCTCCTCTCCTCCCTCCAACTATCATTTATTTGCCTGTTTTATTTATTCTTTTTTTTGTGCTTCTGCAATGCATTCTGGGGTGTGTAGTTTCTGACAGTCAAAGCTCCCTGTAACCTCAATAGCCTTGGCCAAATCAGGCACCAGTAAAAATGGTACCTGACAAAATGTGGGGTATCACATCTAGATTGCAATACCTTAAGCACACAAGCTCTGAAAACATTTGTTTTTGGAGCTTGTTACATGCTCCACTGCAACATTTCCATATAATGTATTTGGACAGTGGTATTCCACAAATTTGTGTGTCAAATTCAGGAGATGTCTGTAATATATATTTTCCGTCAAATATTGGTAAATAGTCAATTTACTAACTCAGTGTTTCCACATTGTTTATGGTTCAAAAGGACTTGATAAGTAGGCCTCTGAGACAGGAATGGATAGGGATGGAAAACCAGCCCAGGAAATTTATGGAAGCAGCCTTAATGGGGCAGGGTCTGTCAAGGGGGTGAGATCCCTCCTCATAGGGCCTGATTCTTGCTGGACGCACTTACAGCTTTCCTTTTGACTTTTGCTGCAGTTGTTTATTTAGCAAACTTATTTTTACTAAAATAATGTGAAAAAGGGTGTTTTAGTATCACCAAAATGTACTAAAGGGCATTTGGTGGAGAACTAGCAAAATTCGCCTCCAAGCTCTTATATACGTATTTCGGATTGCATTTCCATACTTGTATTGTGAAATGCGATCTGCCTGAATTTACAAAAAAAAAAAAAAAAAAACACCAGAGGGAGCCCTGTGATAATAAGTTATAATGTTATCTTCAGATAGCATTGCCCAGCTTTCTCACTGGTTTCCCTGTTCCTGCACAGCCATTTCTGCCTACTGGCAGTGAAGGCTGCAGGGCCACTAAAAGTGGCCTTGGAAAATTATGTAGATATTTCCTGAAAAAGGTATAACTTGGCGTGTAGCCAAGGCAGCATTACTGGATGGCAGAGTTGCTGTACTGCCGAGATGGAATAACAGAATGAGTGGGGACACTGCAGTGTAATGTACGCTGGTGAGCTGTCTGTCATGTGGGGGGTGGGACCACATGTCAACAAATAAAACAGGCCTCACAGATGCATCAGCCGACCCAGGAATCTTCTGTGTGAGCCCAAAGGTCAATCCGCCCCTACTCTTAGACCTGTGTATAAGTCAAAATATCCTAAATCTAGGTAGTGCTGGAGCTTTACTTGCAACAATTGCATGGGTCAGTTCAGCAAAAGCTTGAAGTTTCATTTGTTCCTTTTTTATGTTAATGTTGTTGTTTTTACAATATAAACATTTTTACCATATAATAATGAAAGCTGAAGAATACATTTAGGTCTATGAATAGAATGTACTACGCATCACATTGTGTATGCGATACATCCAGCCACTTATGAGGCACATACCGGCAATAATAATGCCAGTAGGTACCTAGAAATGCAATTAGTATAACAAAGGATAGATCTACTGATAATAGCTGTCCTTTGCAATTACAGGACTTCTCTGTTTATGACCCAGGAGTCCTTCTACGCATGCATCGGGGATATTGTGAGGGATCTGAATGGATCCCTCTTAGTTAGGAATGCAAAGAGAAGCCTATAGGCTTCTATTGGGCAATGCCATCTAAAGATGGTATTGCCCACCAGGTCCAATTTCCCGAAAGTTTCACATTGCATAGCTTGATACATATGGAAATGTGGCTAAAACTCTGAAAACAGCAGTTTTCAGATTTTTGATCACATTTCCCTTATGCGTATCACTTCTTTTATTCATCCAGAATAGGGTGTTGCTGGAATGTGCTGTATGTGTAGCGACAACTTCCTTTCCTCTTCTAAATGATCAGTGCCTCTACCAGTGTCTTCTCCTTGTCCTGTCAGAAAGAAGATAGTACAGTCTTCCACCAAGAGATGACTTGGGAGACTCCATTATCCCCATGTAGACCTACTTAAGTGTAGTACAACACACAGAGATAGGGAAATGCTACCTTGCACATTTGTTAATGGGCAGAATAGGTGGATTTTAAAAGGTAAGGAAAAAATAAGGATTGGTGGTAACCACAAGTAATAATGAATGAACAATGCAATGGTAATCACTAAAGTGCAAATATGAGAACAGGCATACTGTACTTCAAATTCATACTTTCACTCTAACAACTCCCTATTGCGTGTACCAGGACTAAAACCACACTCCTATGGCTTACTAATACAAACACTATTCAAGCTGACACTGAACGGTATACACTAAATAGACAACACTTAAGTACTGAACTTGGTAATCATTTATCAAAGTTATTATTATATTTAGTCCGAGCCTTGGAGTAAAAAGGCTGGCGAAGCCACCAAACATTACACAAACTGCCGATGTAGCAAGCAGTGTCCTGCGTGACTCCTGTGTTTCTTTACAGTGCCAGATTTATAGCATATAAAATGGTTTGAAGGAAGTTGTGTGAATTGCATATTGTCTTGTAGCAGACAAACATAAATTGGCTCAACCACAGCATATCTCAACCAGCCTCTTCATCCTTGCCACCTGTTATGCTCACACACTTTTAGCCTAAACACGGACATTTACTGACCTCTCGGATCAAGGGCTTGCTTGAAATGTACACTGCTGCAAGTATTCTCAGCATCTCCTTGTGGGTCAATAGGTCTGGATCACAGATAAACACACTCCAATTCCTGAGTACATACTGAATTTACAAACAGGACACAAGTAATGTTTGAGGCTTACAGGGACATATAGTTCTTTAAGCTGCTGGAGTGGTCTTGCCTTCCAGATGGCACCAATGTTATCACCCCTGCTGCACACTCTCTTTCCATCCTATAATCCAGCAGCAGAGTTAACAATATAGACTCCTCTCTTGGGCACCATTTCCCAATCTTGGAACTTGTCTTTTGGTGCCAGACTCAATCTCCTTTGCTTAGACTCCGCTAAAGAGTCCCCACTTTTCTTTCTTGTTGCATCTGGAGCTGTTTTTTCCCATAGGAGGAGCTTGAGTCGAGCAAGGGCATGCAACCATGGTAATCAGTTTATACAGCATGCAGCATATTTTGCCATTGTCTCCACTCCTTCATGCAGTGTGGAATCAATATATATGTTGTTCCACTCTGTTTTAAAAGTAGTGAGCACTGGAGCCCTGGGACTGAATGTGCAGTAGTACATAGAACCCAATGTGAGTATATGATAGGTAGATAGATAAATAGCTATAGTTGCCTTTATATGTACTGTGCACATGCAGTATATGGCACTATAGTAAGGATGATGCTGTATACCATTAATTCACATTAATACACTTTGTTGGGATTCACATTAATACACTTTGTTGGGAAGACTAATACACTTAATGTTATGATTCTGATACTCAGGTCAGGGGTGATCTTATACGGTAGGACCCGAATACCAGAACGTAATACTGGGAAAGGGGAATGGAAAGGGAATAGCCCCTGGCACCCTATCTCCGTTGTCTCGCCCGTGCTGTCAGTACACTCTTGCGAGACTATGGTTGCTTGGGCCCATGGCAGCCGCGTTTGAAGGGCGGATTACGTCTGCCCAACTCCGATGCCCCCTCAGGTCTTAATGAGAGACAAAGAGTGAACCGAGACAGGGTGATAACAAGGGGCCCTCTAACTGAACAACAAAGCCAGGGGCTACTAACAAATCAAACAAGCAACAAAGAAACTAGTGTTACAGCGCATATGGATTAGAAATATAAAGGTTTTTTTATTAAAACATATATATAAAATATGCAATTTATACCACCGGCCGGTCAATTTACCATTGCAATAATTAATTTACATATGAACTGGATGTAACATTCATTATAACAAGTTACTCTGTATCTCCTTAGAATTTCTTAACAACACCTGTTGTAATGGTTAAAATGTAACTTATCCAATGCTTACTGAGGCTAAATAGCACACACAGTTCTTTTCTGTGAGACTGTATGACAGTCACTTTAGTGAAAAAAAAATGAAATAGGGTTATTTCTCACATTAGATGTGGGTTTTTACACTGTCCCATTTATATAGCCACAGCCTGTGGATAATGTGAGCCAATGTTTCCTCTAAAATTGTGTCTGGCCAGACATTTATGCAATGCGGTCTCACCACTCCTATGTATGGATTATTTCACCAAGAATGTCCTCCCCGGCTGCTGGTGCTTTCAACCTTTATCGTGCAGTCATCTCTGGGGGATCATCAGTAAAGGTGGAAAATTCCTGGAGTGTTAATGTTGGTTCTCGAGACCTCCGGATAGTGGTATGAACAGCAATTTAATTTAATTTAAAGTATGCGCGGATTTCCGCCAGGGAAAAGAACAACAAAGGAAATGCTGTCCATACGCCGACACAATACTTTTGTGTATCGGCGGTGACAGCATAAGCAGAACCCTCTGCAAAACACCAGTGACAGATATAACCAAGGAATACAGCGGCCTAGGCCGACGGACGCGGCAGAGCCGCTACTCACGGAACCGGTACAAATACTGGCAAACGGACAGGAACTCCCAACGCTGCCGACACAGACTCTCAGAACTGGAGGACAGGCAGAATCCCAAACGACAGACCGGTGGACACCAAGAAGCCAGAAACTCGACCAGGCATAGGCAAAGCCACAGGACTTCTGGACAGGAACGCTTCACGGCAGGACACGGGATCAGACACAGGAATCGACACAGGGACTGACACAGGAATCCACACAGGAAGCAGCTAAACAGACACTGCTAGACTGGAGCTCAGGAACTGGCAGGAACAAGCTCAGAACTCATGCAGACTTGAAATTTATAAATATCACCAGCGTCTGTGGCTCATAACAGTACCCCCCCCCCCCTTGAGGAGGGGTCAAAGGACCCCAAAATACAGACTATCCAAAACAAGGGATACAAAAAAAAACCCTGACACACTGGTCTAACAGACACGAAAACAGAAACAAGCTGTAACAACAGCTTGTAACAGTGCCCTCCCCTTGACGGTGGCCACTGGACACAAGACAAGGAAAAAAAATCTTTTTTTTTTTTTTTATCAAGGCAAGAGTCAAAAATTATTTCTTTTTCTTCTTCTTCTTTTTACAAAGCTCTTTAGGTCTGACCAAGGTAATTCCCCAAACATTGTCTGAACGGATGGTACCACCCAGCAAGGCTGCGTTCAAATCAGAGATAGGTTTCTTACCCTTGGGAGCTGAACTTTCAGGCAAAGTACTCCTATTAGAAGAAGACAGAAAAGCACATCCTGCAGTCAAAACAACGGGCTGAGACTCTTGTGCCGAGTTTACAGTATTTGGTGGACTCTCAGCAGACAAGACGGGTGACTTAGAGGAACCTGAACCAATTTCTTTGGAACCATATCTCTTAATAATTGCATCACTGAATGCTGGGGGATCCTGAAGAATGGGATCTTCAGCTTTCATTAGGCTGGTCGCCCACTCAAAAGGCTCTCCTCTAAAAGAATAAATCAGATAGAGCACAAGGTTCTCTGAAGTGATGCCCAGAAATGGTCTAGACAACATAATAATGTAATAGTGTTTGTAAAGCGCCAGAAATTGGACTAAGTCCCCATCAAAGATTATAGATGTTGAGATATCAACAGAGTAAGGATCTGCTTCATTCCCATCTGACTGACTAGAGTGCTTTGCTAGGACCTGGTCACTATTGACCTTACTCGAGGCTGAGACTTTCTGAACCCCACCCATGGGCAGTGACTTTCTGAACCCCACCCGGGGCAGTGACTTTCTGAACCCCACCCGGGGCAGTGACTTTCTGAACCCCACCCGGGGCAGTGGCCTTCGGGAACCCCGCTGGGGCAGTGGCCTCCGGGAACCCTGCTGGGGCAGTGGCCTCCGGGAACCCCGCTGGGGCAGTGGCCTCCGGGAACCCCGCTGGGGTCAGCACCTCGGATTCTTTTACTGGGATTGAGCTGTCGGCCTCCCCCACTGGGACCGAGCCATCGGCCTCCCTCACTGGGACCGAGCCAACGGCTTCCCTCACTGGGACTGAGCCATTGGCCTCCCTCTCTGAGTCGATAATTATCGAAACTTCTCCCGGGACTATGACTTCCGGGACTTTTGCTGAAGCTATAACCTTCAGAACCTCCACAAATGCTATGCCTCTTAAGTTCTTTCCTGGGGAAGCGACCTCTAGACCCTTCTTTGAGGCTGCGTCTCTCGAGACCCCACTTGGGGATATTACTTCAAAGATCCCTTCTGGGGTTTTGCTTCTCGAGTTCCCTTCTAGAACTATGGT
Source organism: Pseudophryne corroboree (assembly GCF_028390025.1). Lineage (NCBI taxonomy): Eukaryota > Metazoa > Chordata > Amphibia > Anura > Myobatrachidae > Pseudophryne > Pseudophryne corroboree. The sequence continues at coordinate 471,625,877 of NC_086449.1, forward strand.
TTTAGATACCCTTTCTGGGGTTGCGCTCTTCAAGTCCCTACCTGGGGTAACAGCTTCTGAGACCCCTTCTGGTATGGAAACCTGAGCTATAATATTTGATGTCCCTCTATAAGCTAGAGCATCGGGTACCGCTCCAGCACTCTGGGCATCGGGTACCGTTCCAGCACTCTGGGCATCGGGTACCGTTCCAGCACTCTGGGCATCGGGCACCGCTCCAGCACTCTGGGCATCGGGCACCGCTCCAGCACTCTGGGCATCGGGCACCACACCAAGATCCTGAGCATCGGGCACCTATTCAGGACCCTGGGCAACAGGCACCACTCCAGGACCCTGGGCAACGGGCACCACTCCAGGACCCTGGGCAACGGGCACCACTCCAGGACCCTGGGCAACGGGCACCACTCCAGGACCCTGGGCAACGGGCACCACTCCAGGACCCTGGGCAACGGGCACCACTCCAGGAACCTGGGCAACGGGCACCACTCCAGGAACCTGGGCATCGAGCACCACTCCAGGAACCTGGGCATCGGGCACCACTCCAGGGGCTTGCAACTCTGCTTCAACAGGAACCTCAAGAGAGGAGAGAAACATTCTCTTTTGATTCCTGAATCTATAATGGGGCTCCCTTGCCCAAGGACCCCAATTATAGGACAGAGAGCTTTTTAGTGTGGGTTGTGTGACAAGTACCTCTGCCACAGTAGAGACAGGAGTAGGTCTTGTATCCTGACTCAACTTGGCCAGAGGGCAAGACTCGTCACCACACTTTGGCTTGCGCAACTCACAGGTCTGCAGATAGTGGCCTAAACCCCCACAATATAGGCATAAGTTTAAGTTTATGCGATGCAGACGCTCCTCTTCTGAGAGCCTGGGCCGCAGAAAACTTTTAAACCTTTTCTCTTCAATTAAACCAGAGGATTCTCTTGTCACCATACTGTGAACAAGAGTCTCTTTAGAGATAGATGTACTCTCAACGACTTCTGGCAAGATGAGCAAGATTTTAGTCAGAAGGTTTTGCAGTTGCTTTAAGGATTGCTGCAAAACTTCTAGTCGCTCAGGTCTCAAAGCACTGAAAGCAGAGTTCAGGGCTGAGAGAGATGCCTGCAGGGCTTGCATAGTAGACATAGGAGGATTTAAAACTAGACAAGACAAGGCAAGACTAGACAAGGCAAGACTAGACAAGGCAAGACTGAATTTTTAAACTAGACAAAACAAGACTGGATTATTTTTTTTAAACACCGGACTGGATTTTTTTAAACACCGGACTGGATTCTAAACACCGGACTGGATTCTAAACACCGGACTGGATTCTAAACATCTAAACACCAGACTGGATTCTTAACACCGGACTGGATTCTAAACACCGGACTGGATTCTAAACACCGGACTGGATTCTAAACACCGGACTGGATTCTACACTAGACACTGGACTGGGCCAAAAAAGAAAAAAGTTTTATTTCTTTTTGTGGTATGGCTGGTGATAATGTTATGATTCTGATACTCAGGTCAGGGGTGATCTTATACGGTAGGACCCGAATACCAGAACGTAATGCTGGGAAAGGGGAATGGAAATAGCCCCTGGCACCCTATCTCCATTGTCTCGCCCGTGCTGTCAGTACACTCTTGCGAGACTATGGTTGCTTGGGCCCATGGCAGCCGCGTTTGAAGGGCGGATTACGTCTGCCCAACTCCGATGCCCCCTCAGGTCTTACTGAGAGACAAAGAGTGAACCGAGACAGGGTGATAACAAGGGGCCCTCTAACTGAACAACAAAGCCAGGGGCTACTAACAAAGCTGAAACTAAAGTATGCGCGGATTTCCGCCAGGGAAAAGAACAACAAAGGAAATGCTGTCCACACGCCGACACAATACTTTTGTGTATCGGCGGTGACAGCATAAGCAGAACCCTCTGCAAAACACCAGTGACAGATATAACCAAGGAATACAGCGGCCTAGGCCGACGGACGCGGCAGAGCCGCTACTCACGGAACCGGTACAAATACTGGCAAATGGACAGGAACCCCCAACGCTGCCGACACAGACTCTCAGAACTGGAGGACAGGCAGAATCCCAAACGACAGACCGGTGGACACCAAGAAGCCAGAAACTCGACCAGGCATAGGCAAAGCCACAGGACTTCTGGACAGGAATGCTTCACGGCAGGACACGGGATCAGACACAGGAATCGACACAGGGACTGACACAGGAATCCACACAGGAAGCAGCTAAACAGACACTGCTAGACTGGAGCTCAGGAACTGGCAGGAACAAGCTCAGAACTCAAGCAGACTGGAAACTTAGAAATATCACCAGCATCTGTGAATTGCACTCAGCCAGCATATAACAGAGAGGCCTAATTAATTATGTCATGCAGCTGCCCTGTTGCATGACTCCAAACTGACAAGATGCAATTAGCAGCCAGGTGAGGCTGAACACATGGGAACAGACTGCAATTACACAGACTGACCACTGACAGCAAACAATAATCCTCTAAACCAGAGCAAAGGGAAATCCTGGCCTGCAAGAGAACTATAAACATAAAATAGGAATGAACCACTACCTGTGGTTCATAACAGTATCCTCTCCTTAAGGGAGAGCTCCAAGCACCCCATGACACCCACGGGGAACATAAACAGAAGTATAACATAAAATACCTAACCGACATGCAAAACAGGAATGAGCCACAGCCGTGGCTCATAACACTTTGTTGGGATGACTAAGATGAGGTATTGAGTAGGTACTTGGTAAATCAAATCAGAAAAATAAAATTGCAACGTTTTAAACCCAGCAAATTGAAAATCACAGCAAGATTGCATTTTAAATGTTGATTTATTTTCAGAATTATCTTTTCAAATACTTTAACAATTAGCAAACAACAAATTCACATGATTACACTATACAATAAAAATAATTTCAATTCAGCCAGTATTTAAAAACGAGTGAATTGATTTGCAGAAGACAAGACTCAAATTGAGTCACAAGATATTTGCTGATCTCTTCCAGGATCTATATCAATGTTACTATGCTTTGAAACATGTCATTTCATTTTAATTTACGAAATTGTGATTTTTGTTCCCCTTCTAAAGGTATTGGTTAAGCAAGAACATGTTCAGTTCATCAGTGTTTACTTTAAACACACAATATACAGATGAAAATAGGTAATAGGTCATATATATATATATATATATTTGCAAGTATTAATGTTATTCAGAAGTACTATGAGCCTTTGCAAATATAAAATATTGTTTTCATCATTATATATAAAATATTTGATATAAATGGAGATGGGCCAACAGACAAAACTAGAATTTGTTTTAAAAATAAGTCAACTTTTTACCCAGATAAACATAGATCAAATACAATTCTGTATTTCTATTTAAAAATAAAAACTTGCATGAATTTCAAGAATTATGTAGCAAAAAATCAAAGTGGTCCAATCTGACAAGACATGAGCTACCTGCAGTAAAAAAGTTTGAGAAAGATAATTTGTTGGTACTTGAGAGTGCCGACAAGGGTGGTGGTGCAGTCTTGTTTGAAAGATCATATGATCTTGATGGGGCTTATAGACAGTTAGGAGATACTACATTTTATTGTCGATTAGAGAAGGATCCAAGTAAGGTATTTTCATTGAAATATAGAACTATGCTGGAAGAAGCCCTCAGAGGAAAGATTAATTTTCTTTTCTGTTAATTAAGCTTTCTATTATTCATATATTTTATCATATCCCAAAAATATACAAGTCATTCACTGCACCTCCCTGGAGATCTATTATTTCAGGTATAAGGGCTAAATATGTGGTTAAATTGAGATCATACAAACATGACACAATGCACCTCTTAAATGTGTTAAAGGATGTGAAATGGAAATCCAATTATGCGTTTCTTTCTTTGAATGTACAAGCACTATATACACATAAACCCCAAAAATTGGTGGTTGGTTCAATATCAAACTATTTAGTCACGGATGTAGAGATCTCATGAGACTTTAGGAAATTTATATTAGATTTATATTAGATGAAATCACTTATTTTAACACACACTTATTTTTCTTTAGGGGGTGGGCCATGGGCACTAGGTTTTCACCAAGTTTTACCAATTTATATATGGGGCAATTCGAGGAAGAACATATTTGGAATGGGCCCTTTGACATGAACCTGATGTACTATGGCAGTTACATTGATGACCTTTTTTATTTGGGATGGGGATGCACAATCAGCAGTCAACTTTACTATTTATTTAAATACTAATAATTTCAGTCTTAAATTCACTCACTGTTTTGATTCACCATTCGGTTAATTTTTTGGATTTGACTGTCTCCTTGGAGGGCTGAGAGATTACTACAGTAAACAATATGAAAAAAGTCGACACAAATAATTTCCTTCATTTCTCAAGTGGCTACTACAAACCATAATTAAAAAATGTTCCACAGAGTCAATTTAATCATTTGCGTAGAAATTGTTCCAGCAAAGAGATACTCAAAGAACAAGCAGACATCATGTTTAGAGACTTTGAAAATAGTGGAAACCTGACAACTTTGTTGAGATTAGCCTACTCTAGGAGTCTAAACATTGATAAAACCCTTTTGCTACAACCCAGACAGAATAAACCAATATTGGAAACTAACAATTCTGTCGACGCACAGTCCCAGATCTTCTATATTTCTAAATTCAATACAAAGTCTGGGGAAATAAAGAAGATCCTTACAACCAATTATGGCATTTTACAGCAGGACCACATGCTCCATAACACAATTGACCCTCAACGAAAAGTAATATTTAAGAAAAATAGAAATATAAAATCCTATTTGGCAGAAAGCTAAAAAAGTATAGAGTTAAGGAAAAGGGAACATGGATGACCACTTTGATTCCTCCAGGGCATTATTATTGTGGAAATTGAGGTGCATTACATGTATTTTTATGAATTGGAAAACAACTGAAAATATGTCACATAACACTAAAGAGTTATTTAAAATTGGTGAATTCATCAATTATGACACCACTTACGGCATATATTTACTGCAGTGCTCTTGCGGACTGCAGTGCATCAGCAGAACTTCACGGGCATTAAAAACCCAGTTCCATAAGCATAGATTAAACATTTTGGAAATAAATTCCGCTGCACAGTCTATCCAAACACTTTGCAGATGAACATGGTGGACAGGTTGAGGGACTTACAGTTGCAGGAAATCAGCATTAAAAAAAATGACCAGTAGAGGAGGGGATAGGTTTAGAGATCTTAGTTCCAAAGAGGCATTGTGGATCTTTAGAGTAAAAACGTTACACCCCTGCGGTCTTAAGGACAACATTGACTTTGAATATTTTGCTTAAATCAATGATGCACAATTAGATTAGAATAGGTCCCTATTCGATCTACATGTGCGCATTAATGAGGGCTAATAAGAACATTAATTGAGATTAGGATCTATCAACAATTGTATATGAGTCTCACTACAGTAAGAGTGGGACATTTATTGGGATCTCTGTAAATGGAGGTTTGAGAGGACTTTCTCCAATTTCAGTAGGAGAGAATATCAGGTAATTGTGACAACTAAATTTAAGGAATAGCTTAATCTCCATTGTATAGGGGAAGGGGGCCCCCCTAACACTAACTATAGGGGTTCAGGTCCACGGGGCAGTACACCCCAGAGCCATCCAGCCAGACAACCCCAGGGCACCACAAGAATGATACAAATAAAGGGTTAAAGAAGAGCAGATACTGCTGCATGTGTGAGTGATATGAGGAGTGAAAGAAAATGATGTGAAGGTGTTACATATATATAAAACAAACTATAATTGCCATAGTGTATTGAAATAAGTGTTAGATTGTGATGCCCCAGGGACGCCCAACCACGGCAGGCACAGGGAGCCCCGCACCCCAGAGAATCCCCCCAATATTGACTACCATAGTAAACAAATGTAGGAGTCTTACCTCAGTGTGCTCACTCCACATATGTAGGTCAGAGTGCTGGACTGTCTATTTAAAATCAGTGAGGGGTGGGTAGGGCAGGTTGCTAAACTAGGCTGAAGGTGTCTTATGCCTTTAGATATATGTATAAATACATGGAATAAGTTACAAAGGGAAGCGGGCCCTAGTTTGCACACCATAATTAGGTAATGAGGTGCTACTTTGCTTGAGACTTAATACAGTATACAAGGGAAAAAGGTGCAGGTACACTATCTCACACTAGCTCAACCTGTAATAACCAGAGTCATTTAGCATAATCCTGGCCAGGGCAATGAGCTTACCCACCGCGCAAAGGTATCCTCTCATTGGGTAAGTCCCTAACTCTAACTATAGGGGTTCAGGTCCGGGGGGCACATTTTCCCCTACGAGACAGCAGTAGCCGGGTTCCTTCAAAATCTATTTGAAAGTTTATGTGATAGAGTAGGACTTGCTGTGAAATGGAGTCCCGTGGAGTGGGCCGCAAGCTTACATGCATTGTACAATTCATAAACCGAAGCCCCATTGTTTATTCAGATGTAAACTAAAGCATTAAGGTGAATGAAACTGCCAAGGAGAGTGCAGGGTTCTCTCTCTCTCTCTCTCTCATATATATATATATATATATATATATACACACACACATTTAGTTTTGAGAGTCATATGTTTTTATCAGTGAAACATTCAATGTTGTACAAACCGGCATCCAGTGTTACTTAGATTGAGTACACCTGTGTCTGCTGTTGCTGACCGATGTGAACAACTGTCCAGTTAGGATGATAGGAATATAAGGTTTTCTGAGTTACTACTAAAACAATTTTTGAAAAAGCACCTAAGGGTGCGAAATGCATTAGAGGTTTTACTATTCTATCATCCACATCAGGATACAGTGCCTGGAAGCACCTGCTATCAATTCACCATCTGGAGATCTACTTGGGCACTCCAGCCACTTTACATCACTATACGCTACTGAAGGGTGACAGCCGGAGTCCATCTGCTGGGTCTCAGCAGTGAGAGACAAGGCTAACCAGCAGTACAGCTAACGTAATGTGTACATTATATAGCAGATTGGCAAGCCTCCTCTCAGAAACTTATATGTACTGCTGTGATTATAAGAATTGGACTGAACTGTTCACTTGTATTATAAATCGAGCAGCAACAGATTCTCGAATCCAAGTGGACTTTTTGAATACTAAGTACCAGGAGAATCAATTAAGTAAGAAACTTATTTGCATGCAATTTTTCATAGCTTTTTTATATCACGTGATACATACATTTTTTAATTGTAATAAGTTTCTAGAACATTGGATGTCGTATAATGATACATTTATGTATGTGTTTATAAAAATTCTCTATATATTTTTACATTAATTTGTTACTGTACAGGTACGCTATACAAACAGCTTTTATCTCTTAAAGACACAGAACAAAAAATAAAAATGCTATTTATTTTCTATAAAGAACGTTACTGTACTTGTGAGTGTTTTTTCAATATACTTGTTATCTTTATTAGCGCAATTGACAATTTTTGGTGATTATTATAAATTCCTATGAGTGATGCTGTTTATATTCCAAAGAACTACAGTAAATGACTGTTAACACACAGGGCACCTGGATAGCTACGCTATGTTAGTGGGGTGGGGAAGAGAGAGAAAAGGGGGAGGAAAGAGAGATGAGTGAGGTTGGGAGAATTATAATAACGCTGTGATCATAAAGAGAGGGTTTTATTTACCATTTTGTCAATTTTCCATGCACCCCCCCCCCACACACACACAGACACACACTTAACAGAACAGTTACCAAGGGTCAACATACCATCTATAATTTCTGTTTTAAATGACTACTAGTATCTGCTCTTGTAACTCTCATTGCTAATAAGTGCCTGACAATGGTGGTCATTCCGAGTTGATCGCTCGTTATTTTTTTTTTTGCAATGGAGCGATTAGTCGCTAATGCGCATGCGCAATGTCCGCAGTGCGACTGCGCCAAGTAAATTTGTTATTAAGTTTGGTATTTTACTCACGGCATTACAAGGTTTTTTCTTCGTTCTGGTGATCGTAGTGTGATTGACAGGAAGTGGGTGTTTTATGGGTGTGTGCGAAAAAACGCTGCCGTTTCTGGGAAAAACGCGGGAGTGTCTGAAGAAACGGGGGAGTGTCTGGGTGAACGCTGGGTGTGTTTGTGACGTCAAACCAGGAACGAAACTGACTGAACTGATCGCAGTGGCAGAGTAAGTCTCGAGCTACTCAGAAACTGCTAAGAACTGTCTATTCGCAAATCTGCTAATCTTTCGTTCGCAAATCTACTATGCTAAGATTCACTCCCAGTAGGCGGCGGCTTAGCGTGTGCAAAGCTGCTAAAAGCAGCTTGCGAGCGAACAACTCGGAATGACCACCAATAAGTTATATACTGCATAATATATGACTGACAATGGGTGGTAATGTCTGTGCAGTGTATGGCTGGCAAGTAGGTTATCTCTTGCCAGTGGCAGGCTGGCCAGGGGGGCAGGGTGCCATCTGCCCCCCTGGCCAGTATAGTTTTGTATCAGTAGGGCTGCTGGCACAACTGTACAGTATACTGTGCCAGAAATAACTAGCTGGCTGACCTCTTCGGCAGCTCAGCTGTTCAGTGACAACTAAGCAGTGGCTGCTTCTGAACTATGAGGATTTCTCACGAGATAGTGCATCATCGTCTCGTGAGACTTTTGTCTAGTAGAGAGATATGGAGAACAGGGACTGGGACTAGGTTTGGCTGCATTCGAGAGGGAATGAGAAGTGAACTAACTGTATATAAACATTTGTAAATATTGTATTTTAAATCATAATTAGATGAGTCAATAGTGTTGTAGGGGTCCCCATTCCCATTGTCTTCTTCCACCCACCTGCTCTCGTACTCCCTTCTCCCACCTTCACCCAATTCTCACTCTCAACCTCCCCACCGCCATAATGTCTCTCACTATCCCACACTTTCTTTCTCTCAAAACCCCCTTCCTATACTCTCACTCGCTTTCTCTTGCCCCCCCCCCCCCCTCCCCTGCATTAAAGCATAAATGGCAGTATTTGCACAATCACATTTAAATAATTCTCTCATGGCTGTTTTTACTGCCTAGCCCCCATGCCCCCCCCCCCCCACCCCAACACCACTTCTGTTCACACCACCCCTTTTATTCTAACTCTGTCTCTTTTCCTGACCTATACCTTATCTGGCACTACCCACTCTCTCTCTTACTCATGTTTCCTCATCTATCACTCCCCCTCTTGCCCCTATCTCTCCTATTTATCTGTTCCCACTGCCATGTCGCTCTTTTTTCTCTTGTTTTTTTCCCCCAATAACAACCGGATTGCTCACATGTAGGTTGTTGGTGCAGAAAACAATGATGCCGGGTTGAGCGCTACAGCCGGGCAGGAGACACTAAGGTAGCAGGATATGAAGTGGAGATTGGATCCAATGAGTACAGTGAGGGGGTTGGGGTGGGCTGCTAGACACATATAGTGTATCTATATAAGATTTATGGACTCTTTTACTTTCTCATTTTATCAGAAACCCCTAATTTAAATTTGGCTCTAAATGGGATCACTTTTTCTTTATGTTTGGGACCAACTATGCATGCGCCGTCCTCAGACAGCCCTTGTGTGCATGTCTCTACATAAACCACACCTACAGGTTTTTTGCCATATCCATTTTTTAATTGAACGAGGGCCACTGGCTTGTGTATGCCACCCTGGCTGAACGTTGCCAGCCCCTGTCTCTTGCCATCTATAACTTTACTGAAGGTATCAGCGTAATGAATTAAATGGAAACAACCTATTTGCATTATTAGATAGCATTGGTATTGGCAGGGATGGGTTCTTTGTGCCATGTATGGCTAGCAATAAGGAGGGTGGACTGGCCCTGTGCTGCTAGCACTAGGGTTCTCTCACACCCCTGCTTGGTGTGATTGGTAATGAAATGCTCCAAAATAGATAGGTTTGTTTTTTTCTGGTGTACTACAGTTCCTAGCAAGCCCTGTCATGTCTAAAATGCTAAGATATGTTGATGGATGTAGAACTACACTACATCCTTCTTTAAGCCTTCTGAAATGTTTGAATAACAGAGAACAAGAACTTACATTCAACAGCTCAGCTAATGTAAACAGAAAGTGAAAAATGTCAAGTTCTGTCAAGACATAAGTGTATACTTATTGTTCCAGGTCCGAAATATGCATTGGAAGACATAATTTAGCATCTAGTAAAAAAAAAAAAATAGATATGCATATTTTATAATATCTGAAGCTGAAATTACAACTTCTACATCATTATTCCTCCATAAATATACTAATACGTACTAGGAGCAGGGGTGGGTCTACAATGAAACTAATGAAGCTAAAGCTTCAGGGTCCCTAATCCCAAAGGGGCCTGAAGCAACTTTTTTTTTTATGAGTGAATTTTTCAACAAAATCGATGAGAGTTTTTTAAGTGTGTTTTTAAAATAAGTTTATTTTAGTGATATAATCATCACCTGTCTTGCTTGTGCATTTTAACACCAAAAATCAAATTTTCACCTCTTGTTTTTATGTACTGTATGGTTATAGCTCGTTGCCAATAACACCATGATAACCAGGCTTCTAGCACAGCATAGCTACTATTACAGCTTGGATGTGTGTCACTTAGTACCGCGGGAGCTGCTGTGAGTTGTAGCCTAGCTCTGTGATTTGCACTCTGTAAATAGCGTGAAACGTGTATCTATTTTAAGCAGAACTTTTCTTTGTGACATTCCAGGAATGGCAGAGCCTGAGAGCCTCCCCCCCCTAGGAAGCAGGCTGGGAGCAATGAAAGATGAGAAGGAGACTGGTGTACAAGAAGTTAATTTTGCTGTCGCTCAGCAGTGTGTGCTGTCAGGTGTTTATTGAAGAGGAGTGGGGTGGAGAGAGTGCTGTGAGGTTATGAATGAAGTAGGGGTTCTGTTAAGTGATTATTGAAATGTGGTGCCTGTGAGGTGATTACTGAAGGGGGTGTTGTTAGGTGATTACTGAAGGGGGGAGTGATGTGAGAGGTAGACATTAAAGGGGCCTGGGGGAAGGGGGTGCTGTAACCAGGCAAGAGGCTCACTGTATTGCCCATTTTTATGGACTCCACCTCAACACCCCATTCTTTGTCACTTGGGCCTCAAGGTGCTTGCAAGGGCAGCAAGGCCCTTTGGACCTTGTTGGATGTTGCTCTATTGTTGCAGGTTGCGAAGGGGCCCCCATAACAGTTCAAGCTTAAGTGTCTCAAAAATGTAGGTCTGCCACTGACAAGGAACCCAGAGGTAGGAGTGAATCAAAACACTCAAGTAAAAAAAATTAACAATTTGCTTCTGGAACAAACTATGTTGTAATGTCAGGTTTGCAAATGTATTTGATTTATTTATTTATGTATTTATATGCAGGGAAAATATAAGAGGTTTTTGCATGTAGACGACAAATACTGGACATCTTTTTCTTTGAATAAAGAATTAAGGTAGGACACACCCTTCCCAACTATAAATCTCTGCACATTTTAGATCTGCCCCATCTACAGTGCAATGTGTTTTTGCCAAGGTGCAAATTACTACTTAAAAAAAATGCTCCTAGCTTTCAATCAGGCCCTGTATGAGTAAAATAAATTGCAAATAATGTAACTCTTCTAAAGTGATGAAGCATTCTAGAATGACTAGGTTGGGGTTATGAAGGAATTTGGCTGGATTGTTGATGGATTTACTGCTAGTACAGGATTTAGGTCACAGTTCCAGAAATAGCAGTCTCACTTCCAATAACCTCTATTTTATGTAGTGCTTTGCATTTCAATTAACTCATTTAAAAGTCTAATTATCTATTGTATCTCCCACTGACTTCTTAATTGGCTGGAAATTGAAGTTCTAATAATGATGAAGTGATAGTTGTTTAATAAATGTGGCTACATCTGTATGTCCCTAAATTGCATTTTACATAAAAATGAAACATATGGTAATGAGTATAGATCCACTAAAACTTACATTTAGTACAAACACTGTGAGGTTTAATGTGATTGTATTAGGAAGTCAATGTTTTATAGTATTTTTAAAACATTGGTTTTTGGAAATTTCAAGAGATAGCTATATATAGAGTATATAATATCAACCAATATATAAATGTGCTAGGAGTTCCCATAGTTACACCAACAGCAACACATTAATATTATCCTTACTAATCTTGATCTTTTTAAAATGTTCAGTCATAGATTTTCATTGTATTAATAGTGTTCATGGTTCTGAAACTGTGCAGACATATATCACCTATATCACAAATGTGTAGGGTGGCCATTCTATATCTGTGAACCGGGACACTCATGAATAACACAGGTTCTGTGGCTGATTACAACCAGGTAAAAATGCAGGCTTGAAGTCAGTCAGCCATAGCACCATGGCCATAGACTGCATGGCCAGACCCAAGTAATGAGGAGTGTGGCCACCCCACCATATAAAAAATATAATTAAAAATATTTTTTATGGCACCACAAAGTGCTTTATAGGTTGGCGCCATTGTGCAATCCAGCCAGGAGCAGATCAGGAGGGGGTGCGATTAGCAGCCCCCCTACACACTGCAGCCCAGCATGGGGTCACTAAAAGAGAGCTGACAGGTAAGTAGGGGGTGAGCTGGCAAGAGGCACACCCAAGCCTCCGAAGACCCCTCCATCAGGCCCGGGTAATTAGTACCTGCTCCCTGCTCCCTCTCAGCACCACTACATAGAACCGGTGTAATTAATGAGTGTCCCGGTTTATAGAGATAAAATGGTAAGCCTACAAGTGTGCAGGATCTCATTTATGCAGTTATAAGGTATATACTGCTTTATATATGGCTGACAATGTATGGTCCCTGTGCAGTATATGGCTGGTAGTAAGGTTATCTCTTTCCATCTATAACTTTTAATTAGGATATCAGTGTAATGACTGCAATGGAAACTACCAATTTACATTATTAGATTAGCAGTCATCTGGCCCGCGGAAAACAAAAATGGGTCCCTTTGCTCTTGGATCTTAGAACTACTTAATTCTTTCAGCAAAGCAGAGCGTTCTGGTATCGCCATACTTGGAAAGCTTTAGTAATTACATCTTAGGGCAAACATCTGGGAATGCATTATTAACTGAAAGAAACTAAGTGGCTTTTTAATCTATGATCCATACCCACAGCACAATATGTTTCCAAGTTGCTTCCAAAACAGAGCCTATCTGTGAGGGAAGCAATATAAAAATTTCCTTGGGCAGATAAAGAAACAATATAGTTATATCCCATTGAAACGGATGTATCATGTAAACATGAAAATTAGTCTGATAATGCAGTAAAATCTAGAGATCTAGCGATTCTAGAACTGTTCGAGCCATTTCAAAATTCTGAATTTTAGTTGATCCAATTTCAGAAATATGGAAACTGTTTTTTTATTTGACAGCCATGTTCTGTAATTGATAACTGATAAACTGCTAATTTGAGTTCAAGCTTTGAGTTTGATGTCTATGGTCGCAGCTCGCAGTTAAAATATGTTAAACTGTTTCTACCCCTTTGATCTCAAATGGTTACATACAGTATGACAGATTTGCTAACCTTATTTTAACTTTGTACTGTGAATATTACTCTGTTCTACTTTGATGTTTTAATCATTTGAATTTGCCTTTTGTAGGAGAAAAACTTTGCAAATACTATAAAAGTAGGCATTTAAGGTCAAATTATCTCAATCATGCTCAAAATCTTTAGTGCAAAGATTTGAGAATTACTGCAAATTTGGAACTTTTAGCACCAGTTCAAGAACCCAACTGAAACAATTTTGAGCACTTGTAGTAAAACCATCTGGTCATTAAATGGGAATCATAACAAAATGGCATCAAATAAATATAGTGTTATAAATTTCATACTACCAATTCATGATACCTTAATAGATACACTATGTTCTATCATTGACTATAACTGACGTTTCAAATGTTTCCTCATAATTTGTCACTGCATTTTTCAAAACTATCTGTTCTAGTTGTATATTCATGTGATATTTATTTTAGCAGTGCTAAAGTGCTTCAATATTATTTTCCAAGATCCTATCTGTAGGCAAGCCATAAAATGACAATACAGTATGCTAGGCTGGAAATTACTCTTGCAGAAAATGGTGGCTGAGTATGACAAAGAAGAACTGTCTAATTAGTCTACATTTTTCAAAAAATGATTGCTGTCATCCTGTTAAGCCATTTTTCTGAAAATACATTTCCCAAGGCTGCAAGTGAAACTTCAGGTATACTCATGTGGATCCTTACTAATATACATTTTCTGAAAAGCTCTTTTGCTTTGCATTGTTCTACGCAGAAACGTATTTCATACACTTGTGAATTTGAAGTACAGAGTATAACATTACAATACAGATATAAAAGGTTTTCCAGGTCATGTATTGTACAATGTACAGAAAACAATTTAAGGGAATACATTGACTAAAAAAAACAAAAACGAAAACAAGTTCAATTGTTCATTTTCTAGATTGCCAGTTATAGCATTACATAAAATAATGCCTTTCATCTTTATAGCAATCTGAATACAGCATGTCAGCTGTATTGGTACAATTACACGAGCTGGGGGTTACAGATAATCTGAATATTAATACTGTCAACAAAGCAAAGAAGATGTTTATATTTAGATCTCTATTTTCATTTCTGCTTAGAGCAACAATTTATTCATTATTCTACTCAACAGGGATTACAGCTGGGTAAAACTTTCTCTTCGTTGTCATGGAGCTGAAGGCAGCATTTGAAACCGTGAAGTGGGATTCAATAAATATTAGTATCTGTAGGAACGCTCAGAGGGGATATTTTCAAGTATCTCATTATATGTACTACTGCCTACTGATTTTAATGGTAATTAGACGCAGGGGAAACGACCCTAATTAAATTTGGGATAAACAACTGCTAGAATAATGTTGTCCACTGGCTTAACTACCTAGTAAATTGTACACACCAGCATAAAGTATAGCAGCTTGTTTGAAAAGTGGAACTAAAACTTATGATATGCTAAATGATACTGTATATGTATGTTCAAATACCATTAACACATAAATTAATAGCTAAAAATACTACAAAAGTGTAAAATATGTAAAGATATACGGGTTCGGATTCACTCGGTTCTTAACGCTATTATTAACGCAAGTTCTTATTTATCCAGATTTTTCTTATTGGCTATCCATAACATGTGACGTCCAAGAGCCAATAAGATGACGTACCGGGTAAATCCGAGTAAATCCGGATAAATCTGAACCTGCACATCTCTAAAAAATATGGAAGACATGTCTAAAATTAAAAAAAAACACTACATTAAGTACCTTAACAAAATCCAATATTCATTGGTTACTTTAAATGTATAGGTCTGTAAATAAAACATAAAGTGTTATTTCCAAACCGAAAACATAGTGTAAGTATTCCTCAAGCATAACATGGTTATAGTGTGTAATAGCATAAATCAGTAGTTCCCAAACTTTTTTGAATCATGGCACCCTAGAGTATCAGATTTTTTTTCACGGCACCCCTAAGCCAATAGTTTCATATTGAAAAAGTTAGAAAGAAATATTAATTTAAGTAAATTGTCTTTGTAGGTCATCCTTAGGGTAACTTATGTGGTGAGGGACAAGATTTGCTTCTGATTGTCAATATATTTTATGATTTTCAGCCATTAACACTGGTTTTGCTTTTTACATTGACCATGCAGAATTTGAATTGGTTCTGGACCACCAACCCGAGGCACCCCTGCAAGTGTCCCGAGGCACCTCAGGGAGCCACGGCACACAGTTTGGAAACCACTGGCATAAACGTTTCAGTTTGTTGAAATTGTGTTTGAATGTGCAGAATAATCTGCAAACACTTTTAGAAGACCTGCTTAGTGAATTGTTACTCAAATGGAAGAAAGGGACCCACCATATCATATATATTAACATCTCCAAATCGTCACTAATTTTGTAAGCGCATATCAAACACTGGCGTAGAGAAAAATGACGTGAGATTAATAGATTTATACCATGTTATTAGCATGTATAAACCCTCTGTGTAGTAAATCTTTTTGCTCATCTTTTGAAGCCTCTCAATGGAAAGCTGTAGAAATATTATGATATATGTAATTTCTTTCTCTTTCTATCTGAAGGCCCGTATACATTAGACGATGTCGCTCTATGAGCGACGTCATCTAATGTTTCACCTCCTGGCCCGGCCGGTCGGTTGCCGACTGTACACACTGAGCGATATGACCACTCATATCGCTCAGTGATGTCACACCTCCGCCAGCCGTGCATGCACTGCCAACAGCGACGATCGTTGCCGACCCGCGGGGCCGCGCATCGGTCATCGCTGGCGGCATACACACTTGCCATTAAAATGAGCGACGTCGCTCAGGGAGGGGTAAAATGAGCGACGTCGCTCATTTTATCGGCAAGTGTGTATGGGCCTTTACCGTTTGGAGGAGTCTCAAGATCAAAATATCAAGATCAAGATCAAAATATTTTGGTCTGCTCCCAGAATTTTACTTTGTAATAGTTTACAATATTTGGAATGCTATGTTGGGTATTTATCAAAGCACGGAGAGAGATTAAGAAGAGAGAAATAAAGCACTAACCAATCACTCAGCTCTTTATTGTAATTATAAAAACACAGGTGGTCATTCCGAGTTGTTCGCTCGCTAGCTGCTTTTAGCAGCATTGCAAATGCTAGGCCGCCGCCCTCTGGGAGTGTATCTTAGCATAGCAGAATAGCAAACGAAAGATTAGCAGAACTGCTACTAAATAATTTCCTGCAGCAAATCGCAGCGTAGCGAAAATCGGCAACAAGCGAACAACTCGGAATGACCACCACAGCCTTTAAAATGAGAATTAGAAGCTGAATATTTAGTACTTTATATCTCTCCACTTTTTTTCTCTTCATGCTTTGATAAGTAGCCCCCTAAATTCCCCCAAAAGAATGGACATTGCTAATCCTTGTTTTAGCTATTATTCCAGATAAAATAATTAATGGGAAATTGTAATGCTTAAAGCAAAAAAAAACATGTATAGTCCAGGTCCTGCATATATATAGTATTCTGAGAAGTACAGTAGTAACACCTCAAAATGTAAGTTTCTTGAGCTCATTTTTTATATCAGCCAATAGGAGGAGATAGTTATCATTGGAAATTTGCAAGATTGGATGTATGATACATAGCCAAATTTGTAATGACTTTTCTTTGCTCTGTGAACATCAGTATCCCTTGCTAAGCCAAATTCTTTTGTGTTCTGCTTTCAAGTCATGATAATTTGCACAAAGATGCAGAACTTGTGGCTTTATTATATGATGTTGCTCTTTGATTCACCCTCTTTACTGTTCATAATACTTTACATGTGGCTGTGATGGCTATGATAACATTATTGTTAAACAGACCAATTTTATAAGTCCGCCCAACCTAAATGTCATTAATTCCTTCACTATACTTAAAAAAAAAAACCATTGGAACCACAGAGGCAGTTTTACTGGCCTAAAATAACTAATTAAACTAAATGTTTTGCACCACCCATAAAAGAGCCCCCTCTACAGTGTCTGAATGATGCAACCCCCTCAGATGATCTGATTTAGATCCAGCAATCTATTTCCTCCAGAAGCTGATACCCTCTCACAAACCCTATATGATAGGTTGTATGATTGTAGGAAGTATAGAAGCTACAGTTAATGTGTAAATCTTTAAACCAGCATTGAACATGTAGAACAGCCAAAAAAAAATTCTTGATTATGTCACTTCCAGCATTTCTAGGGCAAACTTTTCTGTTGAACCTGCTTCATAAAATATATTCATTTACTGTAGAGCTAACACTAAAACAGAATTTGTTGTAGTAATCATATATTAATCCATATGGTTCAGAATATCTATCAGGTTTGTGACAATATTTCCCAGTCACTATAAGCTCTGCAACTGAGAGAAACATCGGGGTGAGTAGCTGTATTCTCAACAGACGAGACATAATGATAAAATCTGTGACTTGAGCAGTATTAACATCCTCCTTAAGGTCATAAACATATAGCAAAATACCTCAAAGGCATTAGCAATAGCATTTGGTTTAAAGATGTTCAGATTCAATAAGTTTACCCTATATATAAATAGTATTCTAATCTCACCAAATTGCAGTTCAGCTTGAAAGCTAAAAAAAATTAAATAGTTCCATTACACTGCATGTAATGCATCATAATTTAGTTTTTTCAGTTCCAGCTCGTATTTATCCAAATGTAAGCAATGTAGTTCTACTTATCTACTTTATTAATCTCCTCTCCTGGAGAGTTCCAGAGAGGAGATGCAGGTGGGCGGAGATGGGGGCAGGGCTGAGCAAATTGTGTTTTTTGGTCCCGCCCCCTTGTGGAGAAAATTGCACAATTGGGCCATATTTGCATAGGGGCAGGCTAAAATGGCCCCTTTAGCATGTAATTGCATCATTATGATGGGTCCACGGTTTCTATGTATTTATCTTCACATTCTACCCACTTCACTAGGAAGTAGACAGAATGCAGGAGGGGTGTCCACTCCTCTGGGGGTGTGGGGGATTACCCAAGAAACTGGAAGTCTTCCACAGAATCCGGGAGAGTAAGCAAGTATGATGTAGTTTTTATTTTAGTAGAAAGTCAAGACACCTCTTTCCTTATCCACACAGTGGACACTCTTTGTTGGGAACCTATAGATCATAGGTTATTAAACTCGGTCTTAAGAACCCCAAACAGTTCATGTTTTTCAGGTCTCCTCACAGAATAATTAACTCCACCTGTGGATCTTTTAAGATAGGTGAGTGGGTAATGACTACACCTGTGCATCTGCTAAGACCTTTAATTACCCATCTCATTATAATAAACCCACTCAAACTGTCTTGTACATTTTAAAAAAATTTAAATGCAACTGTACTATATCATCATTAGCCATTTCCGCTCCAGGTTTTATGAATTCCAGATATAAATTTGGATCAGTGGCGGCTGCAGCTACACTATATAGTGCAGGAGTTAACCGCTAAGTGAATATAAACATACATGTTCTGATACATGTAATATATGTGCTGGCTGGTTCCTCCGAGGATCGGCAGCACTGCGTGTATCAGCCACCAAGGGGAACCAGGGACTCAGCATAAGGAATCACAATTTTTCTTCGGGCTCTCCCAGACTCCTGTGAAACTAGCTAATGGGAGCCTGGGGGTGGGCTTAGTAGGAGTGTGATGCCTTATGCAGAGTCTCGGGTGCCACATGTCATCTGATGCATGCACCGCTGCCTATCCCCAGTGGAACCAGCCAGCACATATAATTTATTACATACATCAAAACATATATGTTTATATTAGGGAAGAGCAGGTTCGGTTCCCTGAGAACAGAACCCTTCCAAACATCACGTCCCGAGCTCGGATCTGAATCCAGCTCGGGTTTTCCCGCAAGACTCGGAAACCAAAATGAGGCAAAATGTCATCATCCCGCTGTCGGATTCTCGCGGGGTTTGGAACCCATATAAACAGCCACACGTCGCCACCACTTTCACTCTGGACTTGGCAAGTGAGGGAGACAGACCTCTGTCTCTCTGTGGGGGGTGGCATGGGGTTAGTGTGTGCTCTGTTGGGGTGCTGCTGCAGTCACTGTGGTGTATATGTGCTGTGTTAGGGGTGCTGTCTTGGCTGTCCCTGGTGTTACTGCTGGGTGCTGCAGCTGTACATTTGTGTTGCTGCCCTGGCTGTCACTGTGTTGTACATGGGGCAGAGGCATTGTGAAATATAGGGGTGCTGATGTCTTAACATTACACTGGCCCTGTCTCCTGTAAAAATTTGGGTGCAGTTCTTACAAATTAAAAGCACACTGCTCCTGTATGCTGTGAAATATAGGGGTGCTGCTGATGTCTTAATAACATTACACTGGCCCTGTCTGCTATAAAATTATGAGTGCAGTTAAAAATTAAAAGCACACTGTTCCTGTTTGCTGTGAAATATAACAGTGCTGATGTCTTAATAACATTACACTGGCCCTGTATGCTATAAAAATTTGGTTGCAGTTCTTACAAATTAAAAGCACACTGTTCCTATATGCTGTGAAATATAGGGGTGCTGATGTCTTAATAACATTACACTGAATAAAAGTTTGGGTTCAGTTAAAAATTAAAAGCACACTGTTCCTGTATGCTGTGAAATATAGGGGTGCTGATGTCTTAATAACATTACACTGGCCCTGTCTGCTATAAAAGTTTGGGTGCAGTTAAAAATTAAAAGCACACTGTTCCTGTATGCTGTGAAATATAGGGATGCTGATGTCTTAATGACATTACAATGGCCCTGTCTGCTATAAAAGTTTGGGTGCAGTTAAAAATTGAAAGCACACTGTTCCTGTATGCTGTGAAATATAGGGGTGCTGATGTCTTAATAACATTACACTGGCCCTGTCTGCTATAAAAGTTTGGGTGGAATTCAAAATTAAAATCACACTGTTTCTATATGCTGTGAAATATTGGAGTGCTGATGTATTAATAACATTACACTGGCCCTGTCTGCTATAAAAATGTGGGTGCAATTCAA
The DNA here is from genome assembly GCF_028390025.1 of Pseudophryne corroboree. NCBI lineage: Eukaryota > Metazoa > Chordata > Amphibia > Anura > Myobatrachidae > Pseudophryne > Pseudophryne corroboree. The sequence continues at coordinate 471,646,350 of NC_086449.1, forward strand.
AATTAAAAGCACACTCTTCCTGTATGCTGTGAAATATAGGGGTGCTGATGTCTTAATAACATTACACTGGCCCTGTCTGCTATAAAAGTTTGGGTTCAGTTAAAAATTAAAAGCACACTGTTCCTGTATGCTGTGAAATATAGGGGTGCTGATGTCTTAATAACATTACACTGGCCCTGTCTGCTACAAAAATTTAGGGGTGCAGTTCTTTAAAATTAAAAGCACACTGCTCCTGTATGCTGTGAAATATAGGGGTGCTGCTGATGTTTTAATAACATAACACTGGCCCTGTCTGCTATAAAAGTTTGGGTGCACATAAAAATTAAAAGCACACTGCTCCTGTATGCTGTAAGAATACAGGGGCACTGTTAAAATAAAGTGGCACTGTTCTGTATGCTGTAATAATAAAGTGGTGCAGTCCTGTGAAATGGAGAACAACAATTTGGAGGAAAAATAGTTGTCATGATCCGGGTAATTAGTCACCACTTCTTACCTTACAAGCGTCTCCTGAGACTGGCCCAGCGTTCCAAGCCTGGATTCCACCTGCGCTGTCGGCAAGCAGCATGCTGTACAACAATGGGGGCCATTCCGAGTTGTTCGCTCGTTGCCGATTTTCGCAACGGAGCGATAAAGGCAAAAATGCGCATGCGCATGGTACGCAGTGCGCATGCAATAAGTCATTTAGCACAAAACAGTAGATTTACTCACGTCTGAACGAAGAATTTTCATCGTTGAAGTGATCGGAGTGTGATTGACAGGAAGTGGGTGTTTTTGGGCGGAAACTGGCCATTTTCTGTGAGTGTGCGGAAAAACGCAGGCGTGCCAGGATAAAACGCAGGAGTGGCTGGAGAAACGGAGGAGTGGCTGGCCGAACGCAGGGCGTTTGTGACGTCAAACCAGGAACGAAACGGGCTGAGCTGATCGCAGTGTAGGAGTAAGTCTCGAGCTACTCAGAAACTGCTAAGAATTATTTATTCGCAATTCTACTACTCTTTCGTTCGCAATTCTGCTAAGCGAAGATACACTCCCAGAGAGCGACGGCCTAGCGTGTGCAATGCTGCTAAAAGCAGCTAGCGAGCGAACAACTCGGAATGAGGGCCATTGTCTCAGTATCTCCTCCGTGATCTCGGCAGCACTGTCATGGCAGCTACACAGCAAATCCCTCCTGTCTTAATTAATGGCATCTCCTGCCCTCCGCGGCCTCCACTGCCATTACTACAGATTCCCACATGTTAAGTACAAACAGACTTTCCCTCCAGATTCAAACATGGGCGCAGCCATGTTTGGATTCATCACATGTCACTTTACAGCCTATCCGCTGTGCTCTGGTCTCTGCCTGATTGCTCAGCCAACACCTGCTTCCCAGCTGGTATAAATATTCTGCATCAAGGCTGCCTAATCATCAGTGCTTTGGTTGTCTATCCTAGTGATACATGTCTCTCCTGTCTGTGTATGTTCCAGCTTGTGCTTCCAGGTATTCCAGCTCCTGTGACCTTGCTCCACTGGGCAGTACCAGCTAGTTCCCTGTTACAATGGTTAGCTGTGGCCTACGGACTTTCCATCTCCAGGTCTTGCAAGGACTTGTCATATCTCATCCTGCATAGCCACAGCACTCCTTACCACTGCGCTCCCAGGAACTGTACTGTAATATTATCCTGCACATCTATTACTGAATTTACCTGAATTGCCAAGGTGTTTAAACTGTGTGTTCAATAAACAGACTTTATTTAATAATTTCCATTGATTTGGTCACGCCTTCGGGCTAACGGTGCTTAGATATCCTGTATGTCCAAGAACCTTATTCAACCTCCATGGTTCACATACACGCCAGCGCCTACGTCTGAGGCTTCCCCAGGTCAGCCTCAGCCCTCAGTTGTGACAGTAAGCACTGACCTAATGGATCCGGCCGGAGACCAGGCACAAGCAACCAGCTTGGGGTAACAACTTGCAGCCCGCTTGGAACACCAAGAGGCTGCACAGGGACAAGTGATCCGCTGTCTCCAGGACCTTTCCTCCCGGCTGGATGGGATTCAAGCAACACTCCGTGGTTCACGGGCATCCAGTGTTCCGACTGCAGTACCTCAGGTGATAACCCCACCCACCATTCCTGTCTCTGCACCTTATCTCCATTTGCCAACACCGGCCAAGTTCGATGGTTTCCCTAAAGCCTGACGGGGTTTCCTGAATCAGTGTGAGATATACTTCAAGTTACAGCCTGGCAATTTTCCAACTGACCACACCAAGGTTGCCTACATCATCTCTCTCCTTAGTGGCTCCACCCTGGATTGGGCATCACCTCTATGGGAGAAATCCAATGCCCTGCTCTCTTCATATGCGGATTTCATGGCGACCCTCAGGTGCATCTTCGATGAACCAGGCCGTGTGACATCTGCCTCCACTGATCTTCTCTGGCTACGTCAAGGAACATGGACAGTCGGTCAATATCTTGTACAATTCCAGATCCTAGCTTCTGAACTCTCCTGGAATGCCGACGCTCTCTATGCAGCTTTGTGGCACGGGTTATCTGAACAGATCAATAATGAGCTTGCTACCAGAGACTTACCTCCTAAATTAGATGAGCTCACATCCATCTACACTAAAGTTGATCTCCAATTCCTCAAAAGGGCGGATGAGCGAGGAAGGTCCACACTTCCTAAGACCTCTGCCGTTAATCCTCCTTGTCAGCCATCTCCACCCAAAGACGAGCCTATGCAGGTCAACCGTTCTCGTCTGTCGCCTGCAGAGCGAAGAAGACGTCTGTCCAAACACCTGTGTCTATATTGTGCTGCTCCATCCCATGTCATCAACGCTTGTCTGGAGCATCAGGGAAACTCCAAATCCTAGCCAGTCAAGGAGAGGGCTGGCTAGGTGTAATGAACTCCTCTCCATCTTCCTGTGACTGCAATCTTCCTGTATATCTTCAAGTGTATCAGCGCTTCAGGAATCTCATCGCTATTCTGGATTCTGGAGCGGCTGGGAACTTTGTGACTGCAGAATCTGTTAAATGGTGGTCCCTACCCACCAAGAGACTTTTGTTTTCTGTTTGCCTGACTGTTGTGGACAGCAGCAGAATCTCTGATGCAGTTATCCACTACAAGACACTACCTATCCTTCTGAAGGTAGGAGCTTTTCACTCTGAGCTGATCTCCTTCCTGGTTATTCCCAAGGCTACGCATCCTGTAGTTCTAGGCCTTCCATGGCTCCGTCTCCACAATCCGCTGATTGATTGGAAGACTACACACATCTTGGCTTGGGGACCTTCCTGTTCCGAGACCTGTCTCCAGAAAGTTCTTCCAGCTCAAACTTATACTTCCACATCTCCAGAAGTTCCGCCTCCACAGTACCAAGAGTTGACTGATGTCTTCAGCAAGTCCTCCGCAGATATTCTTCCTCCTCATAGGGAATAGGACTGTCCTATCGGTCTCATTCCAGGGAAGACTCCTCCTCACGGACACACCTATCCTTTATCGCTTCCAAAGACCCATACCATGGAGGAATATATTAAAGAGAACCTAGCCAAAGGTTTCATCCGACCTTCCTCTTCTCCAGCTGGCACAAGCTTCTTCTTTGTGAAAAAGAAAGACGATGGCCTGAGACCATGTATTGATTACCGTGGGCTTAAGAACATCACAGTGAAAAACCGATACCCTTTGCCTCTTATCACCGAGTTGTTCGATTGGGTCAGTGGAGCCACCATCTTTTCCAAGTTGGACCTGAGGAGTGCATACAATCTCATCCATATCCGAAAGGGTGACAAGTGGAAGGCCACGTTTAACACCCGTGACAGACATTATGAGTACCTCATCATGCCTTTCAGACTCGGCAACACTCCAGCGGTATCTCAATATTTTTGTGAATGAAATCTTCCGAGATATCCTCTACCAACATGTGGTGGTCTACCTCGATGATATTCTCATCTTCGCCAATGATCTGAAGGAACATCGTTACTGGGTCAAGGAAGTCCTGTCCCGTCTCCGTTCCAATCATCTTTATTGTAAGTTAGGTAAGTTAGAAAAATGTGTCAATGAGGTCAAGTCAATTCAGTTTCTGGGTTACATTGTGTCTGGTTCCGGATTAGAAATGAATCCTGAGAAACTCCAGGCTATCCGCGATTGGCCGATACCCCCGACACTCAAAGGTGTTCAAAGATTCCTGGGGTTTGCCAATAATTACAGGAGGTTCATTCAGGGGTTGTCTACTATTGTGGCACCAATCACTGCTCTCACACTGAAAGGTGCCAATCCCTCCAAGTGGTCAGAAGAAGCTACCCAAGCCTTCCATCTTCTTAAGCAAAAATTTGTCTCTGCTCCAGTACTGAAGCAGCCTGATACCAGCTTACCCTTCACATTGGAGGTGGCTGCCTCTTCAGTAGGGGTCAGCGCTGTTTTATCTCAAAGAGCCGATGATGGCCACTTACATCCCTGTGGCTTCTTATTGCAGAAGTTCTCTCCTGCTGAACGCAACTATGCCATTGGTGACCAAGAACTTCTAGCCATCAAGCTCGCTCTCGAAGAATGGAGATATTTACTGGAGGGAGCTTCTCATACTATCACCATCCTGACAGACCATAAGAATCTCCTGTAACTGAAAGCCACCCAATACCTCAATCCTTGTCAAACCAGGAGGGCACTATTCTTCTCCAGGTTTGACTTTAAACTCTTGTTTTGTCCAGGGTCACAGAATCGCAAGGCTGATGCTCTTTCCCGCTCCTGGGAGAAAGAAAATGAGTCAGAATCCCCTGGTAAGCATCCCATTATCAATCCAGTGGCATTCTCTGCCGTGGGAATGGACTCTATGCCTCCACCAGGGAAAAGCCTTGTAAAACCAGCTCTCAGAAAGAAGCTCTTGCAATGGGCACATTCTTCTCGCTTCGCCGGACACGTGGGTATTCAGAAAACCTACAAATTTGTTTCCAGATCATACTGGTGGCCGACCCTAAAGAAGGACATTACAGAATTTATTGCATCCTGCCCTTAGTGGGCCCAGCACAAGGTGCCACACCAGTGACCCACTAAACAACTGGTACCTTTGTCTATCCCTCACCATCCATGGACCCATTTATCAATGGACTTTATTAGCGATCTTCCTGAGTTTAATACGTATAATACCATCTGGGTGGTAGCTGACCAGTTCACCAAGATGGCTCATTTTGTTCCTCTCACCGGTCTTCCATCAGCTTCTAAGCTGCCTCAAGTCTTCATTCAAGAGATCTTCAGATTACACGGTCTTCCAGAAGAGATCATCTCTGATAGAGGAGTCCAGATTGTAGCCAAATTCTGGCAAAGTCTGTATAAACAAAAAAGAGAGAACAAGTAACTCGCGCCTTAGCTGTTGCCCAGTATTAAACTTCCAAGAGCACAACTCCTTGACATAACATACACAATACAAAATGAAGTAATACAAAGGTGCTGTTTGACACTATATTCCGTCCTTGATCTTCTTATCCTAAAGATTCTTCCAATAGACAGTATTCTTCTTTCAACCAGATCATCAGATAATACAACCCTCCAACATAGGTGCGAACCGCACCTTTCAACTGACCTCCTTAGATAGAGTATGTGCATCAAAAGGTTTTCTTTTTGTTCCCCACACAGTATTTATTTCAAAGCCGGACAACCACTTGTCTTGGCCCTTGTAGTGGACACTCACCTCATAGAGGTTCCCTATGTGCACAGAAAGGTTTCTTTCACTTCCTCTTCATTCCAGATAGTAATCACTCCCTCGCCGCAATGTGGGTAAAAAAGATATGTTGACGGATATCCACAGGTAAAAAATATTTATTGTAGATTACATAGGTATATCCGAAAAAACAATTAAAATATAAAAACATAAAACCAAACACAAAAATTACCCAAATAGGCTTTTGGTTTACTCCACTGTACACCCACAGGTATAAAGCACCACATTTGCCTCTTATTTGGCAAACCTCTATATATCATAGAGTGCTAGTTCTTACCGGGATAGTGTAGAAAAAATGTGGAGATATTCAAATTACCTAGGGTATAGAAACACCAACGCATTTCGGATTTAATATCCTTCCTCAGGGTGTGCTTTGGAGCAAACCAGATTGGCCATTTATACCCCTGGTCCCTCTCTACAGCTATTCCAACCAATCATAATACATCAGTTTTAAAAACCCTTTAAAAACTGTTTTATAACTACCTTTACCCACATATCCTTTAAATACTTCCATTTCAATTTAATTAGAGTATTAAAACATACGGATATCCAGAAAACATCTTATATAAGAACTTTCATAACTTAATTGGCTATACAAAAAATATGCATAGGATTTGGGGATGAGCCATTCTTCTATAATGTTCATTTTGTTTGGACCGTGCCACTCCTGGATTTCCCCCATATCTTTACTTTAGTCCAACCTATGATCACTTCCTCCGTGATTAACCATCATGCATCGGGTTTCCAATCAACTTTATCAGGATGTACATGTTTCCCTCCTTGTTTCCGTTTATTATTCTCAAATGCGAGTCCCGATCACGTGTTTCTTGTCAATGGAACGCATAATTGGAAGTCCGGATCACGTGGTTCCGGTATTTGGAACGCATAACGGGGATTCTCGTTTCTCTCAATAGAATACATTGGGACCTTTTTGTTTTGGCCGTAGTTATGGAAACGGGCTCATGCAAAAAAGCAAAAAGTCAGACATTAGTGGTACAGTTGGTAAATACAATAATTTTCACAATAACACACCATTTCATGTATACACATCTTCGAAATGTCATTTATAGACTGAAATTGATACATTATTTTTCAACACAAACTTTTTGCTATAAGAACCATTTCATCTCGAAATCTGCATTGAGTCCCTTTGGTTTTAGGGTTCTTAGATCATAAATGGTCCGCATCTCTATTCTTGCCAGTCTGGCTTCCCCATCATTGGTTCTCCAAGTAGATATAACAGACTTTATCCCGCAAAAACTTGCCAAGTGTTTAATATCACAATTATGCTTCTTTTTAAAGTGCAGTGATAAGTTGTGAGTTTCCATGCCCTTCCTTATATTTCGGACATGCTCAGCCATCCTGGTTTTTAACATACGAGTGGTGCGTCCTACACATTGTGCACCACAAGTGCATTCAAGCAGGTATACACAATTTTTGGTATTGCATGTCACGAAATCCTTAATCTTTACCAGTTTGATTAGATTTATACTGAGTGATTTTACTTTGTTTGCTTGTACACGTGCGGCACATAATGCAAGCACCGCATCTGTAAAAGCCCTTGGAAACATTCCTGGTAAGCATCTTAGGTGCCGTAACCACACTTCTCACAACATTTTCTTTAATATTACGTGCCTTTCTATATACGAATCTAGGAGTTTCAGATATAAATTCTTTTAAAGATGGATCCTTGCTTAATATGGGCCAGTGTCGTTTGATAATTTGTTCTATTTGTCTATACTGGCTATTATAGCCAGTAATAAATGGAATATCGGCTCTACTTGTTGTTTCCTTATTGGATCCCTTTGTCAGCATATCTAATCGATTATTCTGACCACTATTAACCATTGCAGATTGTACTATTTCCCTATCATAACCTTTTTCTTTAAATTGTTCCTCTAGTTTCCCTGCTTGTTCCCAATATTTCTCTACATCTGTACAATTTCTTCTTATTCTTTGGAATTGGCTAATGGGGATGCTTCCTAGCCAATTTCTATGATGATTACTAGTATAATTGATAAATGAATTGCAGTCAGTTGTTTTAATGAAATTACTGGTTTTAATTTCATTATTTTCAATGTAGATCTTGAGATCAAGAAAATTGACCTCTACCTCGCTTATGTTGAAGATCAACCTTATATTAGACTGATTACTATTCAAATATTTGCAAAAAACATCAAGTGAGGCCCGGTCACCACTCCAGATAAACAGTATATCATCGATGTAACAGTTCCAGGATACCAGACTGGCACCCAGTTCATGGCCATTCCATACCTGATGTTCCTCCCAATAAGCCATGAATAAATTAGCATAGCTGGGTGCCAGCCTGGTACCCATTGCCGTACCCGTCATCTGCATATAAAAAGAGTCATCATGCCAGAAAAAATTGTTGTGAAGGATAAGGGACGTACCCTCCACAACAGAATTATTTTTCTCCTCTGGCATTCCCCATTCCTCCAAAAAATATGACATAGCCCCAAGTCCTAATTCATGGTTAATTATTGTATACAGTGATGTGACGTCTGCCGTCACTAATAGAAAACCTGGTTGCCATTCAACTGTCATCAACTTATTTATTGTGGAAATGGTATCTTTCAGGTAGGACCTAGTAGTTTTCACAATGGGCTGTAGTATATGATCCAGAAAACATGATAAATTTGACAAACAAGAGTTAGTGCTTGCTACTATTGGACGACCAGGAGGGCATTCTCTGTCCTTGTGTACCTTTGGGAGAATATAGAGGACTGGTATTGCCGGTTCCTCTATAATCATGTATCGCCGTTCTTCATAGGTAAGTATGTGTGTGTTGGCAGGTGTGAAATAAAGTTGTACACCATTAGTGAGAAAGATAAAGAAACCACAAAAATTTACAATCTTAGTGGGTATGAATTAAATACACATGAGAAATCTGTGTTGGAGAAGGGCCTCAAGTTCGCCCCTACAAGTAGGTGCGATAAGTTTGAGGTTCATGTCGACATAGAGAAATTTATTAGACGCCTCACACTTAAGAGATTCTTTGATGAGATACCGGGTAATGAAAATAATAAGGCAACAGATATAGGGCCAAAATTTAAAAGAAGATCTACATTCTATCCAAAACATAAAAAAAGAAGTTTTATAGAATCATTTGAGAAAATAGTAAAGGCTGACCTAGAAAGTATCGAATTTAAACCGAATAGAAAGAATAATTTATCTAGAGAAGAGAGAAATGCTATTAAGACACTAAGAGGAAACAAAGAGATAGTCATTAAGCCCGCGGGCAAGGGGGGGAGTATAGTGATTATGAGTCTGAAAGACTATAATAAGGAAGTAATGCGCCAACTGATGGATAGGACTACGTACCTTAAATTAAGGGGGAATCCAAGTAGCAGTATCTGTAACAAACTGGAGGTGTTTTTAGCACTATATTTTACCAAAGGTATTATTACAGAGGAAGAACGGCGATACATGATTATAGAGGAACCGGCAATACCAGTCCTCTATATTCTCCCAAAGGTACACAAGGACAGAGAATGCCCTCCTGGTCGTCCAATAGTAGCAGGCACTAACTCTTGTTTGTCAAATTTATCATGTTTTCTGGATCATATACTACAGCCCATTGTGAAAACTACTAGGTCCTACCTGAAAGATACCATTTCCACAATAAATAAGTTGATGACAGTTGAATGGCAACCAGGTTTTCTATTAGTGATGGCAGATGTCACATCACTGTATACAATAATTAACCATGAATTAGGACTTGGGGCTATGTCATATTTTTTGGAGGAATGTGGAATGCCAGAGGAGAAAAATAATTTTGTTGTGGAGGGTACGTCCCTTATCCTTCACAACAATTTTTTCTGGCATGATGACTTTCTTTATATGCAGATGACAGGTACGGCAATGGGTACCAGGCTGGCACCCAGCTATGCTAATTTATTTATGGCTTATTGGGAGGAACATCAGGTATGGAATGGCCATGAGCTGGGTGCCAGTCTGGTATCCTGGAACCGTTACATCGATGATATACTGTTTATCTGGAGTGGTGACCGGGCCTCACTTGATGTTTTTTGCAAATATTTGAATAGTAATCAGTCTAATATAAGGTTAACCTTCAACATAAGCGAGGTAGAGGTCAATTTTCTTGATCTCAAGATCTACATTGAAAATAATGAAATTAAAACCAGTAATTTCATTAAAACAACTGACTGCAATTCATTTATCAATTATACTAGTAATCATCATAGAAATTGGCTAAGAAGCATCCCCATTAGCCAATTCCAAAGAATTAGAAGAAATTGTACAGATGTAAAGAAATATTGGGAACAAGCAGGGAAACTAGAGGAACAATTTAAAGAAAAAGGTTATGATAGGGAAATAGTACAATCTGCAATGGTTAATAGTGGTCAGAATAATCGATTAGATATGCTTACAAAGGGATCCAATAAGGAAACAACTAGTAGAGACGATATTCCATATATTACTGGCTATAATAGCCAGTACAGACAAATAGAACAAATTATCAAACGACACTGGCCCATATTAAGCAAGGATCCATCTTTAAAAGAATTTATATCTGAAACTCCTAGATTCCTATATAGAAAGGCATGTAATATTAAAGAAAATGTTGTGAGAAGTGTGGTTACGGCACCTAAGACGCTTACCAGGAATGTTTCCAAGAGCTTTTACAGATGCGGTGCTTGCATTATGTACCGCACGTGTACAAGCAAACAAAGTAAAATCACTCAGTATAAATCTAATCAAACTGGTAAAGTCTATGAGATTAAGGATCTCGTGACATGCAATACCAAAAATTGTGTATACCTGCTTGAATGCACTTGTGGTGCACAATATGTAGGACGCACCACTCGTATGTTAAAAACCAGGATGGCTGAGCATGTCCGAAATATAAGGAAGGGCATGGAAACTCACAACTTATCACTGCACTTTAAAAAGAAGCATAATTGTGATATTAAACACTTGGCAAGTTTTTGCGGGATAAAGTCTGTTATATCTAATTGGAGAACCAATGATGGGGAAGCCAGACTGGCAAGAATAGAGATGCGGACCATTTGTGAACTAAGAACCCTAGAACCAAAGGGACTCAATGCAAATTTCGAGATGAAATGGTTCTTATAGCAAAAAGTTTGTGTTGAAAAATAATGTATCAATTTCAGTCTATAAATGACATTTCGAAGATGTGTATACATGAAATGGTGTGTTATTGTGAAAATTATTGTATTTACCAACTGTATCACTAATGTCTGACTTTTTGCTTTTTTGCATGAGCCCGTTTCCATAACTACGGCCAAAACAAAAAGGTCCCGATGTTTTCTATTGAGAGAAACGAGAATCCCCGTTATGCGTTCCAAATACCGGAACTACGTGATCTGGACTTCCGGTTATGCGTTCTATTGACAAAAAACACGTGATCGGGACTCGCATTTGAGAATAATAAACGGAAACAAGGAGGGAAACGTGTACATCCTGATAAAGTTGATTGAAAACCCGATGCATGATGGTTAATCACGGAGGAAGTGATCATAGGTTGGACTAAAGTAAAGATATGGGGGAAATCCAGGAGTGGCACGGTCCAAACAAAATGAACATTATAGAAGAATTGCTCATCCCCAAATCCTATGCATATTTTTTGTATAGCCAATTAAGTTATGAAAGTTCTTATAGAAGATGTTTTCCGGATATCAGTATGTTTTAATACTCTAAATTGAAATGGAAGTATTTAAAGGATATGTGGGTAAAGGTAGTTATAAAACAGTTTTTAAAGGGTTTTTAAAACTGATGTATTACGATTGGTTGGAATAGCTGTAGAGAGGGACCAGGGGTATAAATGGCCAATCTGGTTTGCTCCAAAGCACACCCTGAGGAAGGATATTAAATCCGAAACGCGTTGGTGTTTCTATACCCTGGGTGATTTGAATATCTCCACATTTTTTCTACACTATCCCGGTAAGAACTAGCACTCTATGATATATAGAGGTTTGCCAAATAAGAGGCAAATGTGGTGCTTTATACCTGTGGGTGTACAGTGGAGTAAACCAAAAGCCTATTTGGGTAATTTTTGTGTGTTTGGTTTTATGTTTTTATATTTTAATTGTTTTTTCGGATATACCTATGTAATCTACAATAAATATTTTTTACCTGTGGATATCCGTCAACATATCTTTTTTACCCACATTGCGGCGAGGGAGTGATTACTATCTGGAATGAAGAGGAAGTGAAAGAAACCTTTCTGTGCACATAGGGAACCTCTATGAGGTGAGTGTCCACTACAAGGGCCAAGACAAGTGGTTGTCCGGCTTTGAAATAAATACTGTGTGGGGAACAAAAAGAAACCTTTTGATGCGATGCACATACTCTATCTAAGGAGGTCAGTTGAAAGGTGCGGTTCGCACCTATGTTGGAGGGTTGTATTATCTGATGATCTGGTTGAAAGAAGAATACTGTCTATTGGAAGAATCTTTAGGATAAGAAAATCAAGGACGGAATATAGTGTCATGCAGCGCCTTTGTATTACTTCATTTTGTACTGTGTATGGCAAAGTCTGTGTTTGGCCCTCCAAGTCAGGTTAAAGTTCTCTACTGCTTATCAACCCCAAACAAATGGGCAAACCGAGAGGGTGAATCAGGACTTGAAGGCCTTCCTCCGAATTTATGTATCTTCTTCTCAAGACGACTGGGTTCATCTTCTTCCTTGGGCCGAATTTTGTCACAACAACCAGTATCATTCTTCTACACCATTCTTTGCCAACTACGGGTTCCATCCCAAGGTCCCTGAGTTTCAACCACTTCCAGCAACATCGGTACCTGCAGCTGATCTCACCCTTCATCAGTTTTCTCAAAACTGGAAGAATATCCGGGTAGCTCTCCTAAAAGCTTCCTCGAGGTACAAAAAATTTGCAGACAAGAAGCCTAAGGCAATTTCTGCCCTCAAACCAGGGGATCGTGTTTGGCAGTCCACCAAAAATCTGAGACTAAAGGTTCCAAGTATGAAGTTTGCTCCTTGTTATATCGGGCCCTTCCAAATTGAACAAGTCATTAATCCTGTTGCCTATAAGCTCAAGTTACCTCCGTTCCTCAAAATTCCTAGGACATTTTACATCTCTCTCCTCAAGCCGGTGGTCCTGAATCGATTCCACTCTGCAATCCTCACTGCACCCAAGGTACAGACTCAACGTGGTGTCAAGTATGAGGTTGCTAAGATTCTGGACTCTCGCTTCGACATGGTCACCTCCAATACCTGATCGATTGGAAGGGCTATGGGCCTGAAGAACGCTTCTGGGCGAATGCATCGGATGACCATGCTCCCAAATTAGTCCAGGCTTTCCATGCCAAATTTCCTCGTAAGCCTAAGAGGTGTCCTGGGGCCACCCCTAAAGGGAGGGTGCTGCCACGATCTGGGTAATTAGTCACCACTTCTTACCTTCCAAGGGTCTCCTGAGACTGGCCCAGCATTCCAAGCCTGGATTCCACCTGCGCTGTCTGCATGCAGCGCACTGTACAACATTGCCTCAGTCTCCCCTCCGTGATCCCGGCAGCACTGTCATGGCAGCATCACAGCAAATCCCTCCTGTCTTAATTAATGGCATCTCCTGCCCTCCGCGGCCTCCACGCCATTACTACAGATTCCCACATGTTAAGTACAAACAGCCTTTCCTTCCAGAATCAAACATGGGTGCAGCCATGTTTGGATTCATCACATGTCACTTTCCAGCCTTTCCGCTGTGCTCTGGTCTCTGCCTGATAGCTCAGCCAATACCTGCTTTCAGGCTGGTATAAATATCCTGCATCAAGGCTGTCTAATCCTCAGTACTTTGGTTGTCTATCCTAGTGATACATGTCTCTCCTGTCTGTGGATGTTCCAGCTTGTGCTTCCAGCTCCTGTGACTTTGCTCCACTTAAAGATACCCCGCACCAGTTACAATCTTGCGGTGCTGCCTGACTTCAGCAGCGTTCCTACATTGCATCCTGTGTCCTGCAGTTATCCATCACCGGCTTCCAGTGTTGTTCCAGAATCACTTCCAGCTTCCAGTATCCAGTATCACTCCTAGCGCTCATTGCTTACCAACATCGCTCTCTGTGATCCACAGTGACTTCATCACCAGCTTCCAGTGTTGTTCCAGTCTCGCTTCCAGCTTCTAGCGGTGTTCCTGTGTCACTAACAGCTCTCAGTGGTGTCCTGTATTATTTCCAGTATCGCTCTCCATCTCCAGCGGTGTTCCAGAATCGATCTGTTCATCGTCTACCACACAACATCGAACCGCAGTTCACCATCGATACTCACCATCGGACTCTATCTTCAGCGGTGAGTTCAATACACCTTCTGTCTGCACCGGTTCCATACGGCATCCCCGGCAATTCTTCCAAGTTCCCTTCAACCTCTGTGCACTTGTGTCAACCCAGCTTCCAGAGTGTCATTTGCTGGACAGTACCAGCTAGTTCCCTCTTACAGCGGTTAGCTGTGGCCTACGGACTTTCCAACTCCGGGTCTTACAAGGACTTTGTCATATCTCTTGCTGCATAGCCACAGCACTCCTTACCACTGCACTCCCAGGAACTGTACTGTAATATTAACCTGCACATCTATTGCTGAAGTTACCTGAATTGCCAAGGTGTTTAAACTGTGTGTTCAATAAACAGAATATTTTATCATTTCCGTTGTTGTGGTCATGCCTTCGGGCTAACGGTGCTTAGATATCCCGTATGTCCAAGAACCTTATTCAACCTTCACGGTTCACATACACGCCAGCCCCTATGTATGAGGCTTCCCCAGGTCAGCCTCAGCCCTCAGTTGTGACAATAGTGGAAGATCAGTAACCAATTCCAGTTCCTAGTACTAGTGCTGAAGCTGTTGCTGCCACCAGTTATGACATTGACGATGCAATTCCATCAACATCGTTGGCTAAGGCTGATGCCCAATGTCACAGAGGGCGTGTAAAATCGAAGAAGCAAAAATTAATAATCAGGAAAAAAAAGAAATTATTTGATGAGAAACGTAAATTTGGCAATATGCCATTCACTACACGAAGTGGCAAGGAAAGGCTAAGCCTCGGCCTATGTTCATGACTGGTGGCTTTGCTTCTCATGCTTAGCTTAGCCATCCAGCAACCTTCGTGCACCTCTTTTTTTTCTTTGCATGATGTGCTGTTTGTGGCCTATTTTTTAAATCTGCCATCCTGTCTGACACTGCAGTGCCACTCCTAGATGAGCCAGGTGTTTGTGCCGCACACTTGTGTTGCTTGGCTTAGCCATCCAGCTACCTCGGTGCAACCTTTTGGCCTAAAAACAATATTGTAAGGTGTGAGGTGTTCAGAATAGACTGGAAATGAGTGGAAATTAATTTTAGTGAGGTTAATAATACCGTAGGATCAAAATTACCCCCAAATTCTGTGATTTTAGCTGTTTTTGTGTTTTTTTCAAAAATCATCCAGATCCAAAACCAAAAACCGAAAGGGTGGTTTTGGCAAAACCAATCCAGATCCAAAACACGAGTGAGCATCCAGATCCAAAACCAAAACACAAAACACTAAAAATGTCCTGCTGCACAACTCTATTTTATATGTGCTGAACGGTTCCCCCCTGCAGTAGATGGTCGGCGCATGGTCGGCGCTGCAGCCACTGCTGATTAGGTTTACTTGATGTTAAAATTTCTCGAAATCATGCCCAGAAAACAGGGTCAGCACGCCCCAAATTCCGGAAAAGCTTCCCATCTACACCCCTAAATGACAGCAGCATGTCAATCATACTGTGGCTTTTGGAGCACTGCAAACACCATCGCTGAAACAGATCTGCACATTCGCAGTGAGGCCTTTGCGCATGCGATGATCAAAGGATATAATTTCTCAAATTAACGTAAATCTCTGGATCAGGCCCATAGCTAATAAATACTTTGGGGACGATTCAAATGTTTGAAAAGTCTGTTGGGAGTCTGTTTTTTCCTATCTAATAGACAAAAACAGACACCCAACCGACTTTTCAAACATTTGAATTTTGTGTCTGTTTTTGAAATAGTAACATGTAATCCACTATGATGTACTGTATTATCAGTTTGATATAACCGCCAAAGGTAATAAATATTTTCCTCCGTGACTTCTAGGCCGCCCACAGTGTTAGTCAGCTGTTTAGTCACAAATAATAGCTAATATTATAATTGGCACTGACTGAGTCATTGTTGTCATAGTGACATACACTGTTTTACAATCTCATATAGCTTAATGAACATTTGTGTGCAGTGAGCCAAGATCTGCTAAATAATGCTGGCAGCCGCTCCGATAACCAGCAACAAGACATATGTTCTGTGGGGGTCATTCAGACCCATTCGCATGCAGCGGTTCTTCGCTGCGGTGTGAACGGGTCAGAACTGCGCATGCACGGTGCCTGCAATGCACACGCACATCATTGCCCAGCGACCATTGCAACAACCAGAAGAGAGAAGTAAATCGATAGCACGATCGCAAGAAGCTCGACAGCGGGGAGGCGTTCCGGGGCGGATACACACTGTTTTCTTCCGGGCGTGGAGATCCGAACGCAGGTGTGTCCAGGCGTTTCGAGTGCAGATGTCTGACGTCAATCCCAGGACCTTAGTCGCTGGATCCGTCGCACAGGGTAAGTAACTCTGACTCTGGTCTTGTTTTGCAGGAAACTATTTTAGCATAGCAGGGCTGCACAAGCGATCGCAACCCTGCTATGCTAAAATACACTCCCCCATAGGCGGCGTCAAGTTGATCGCACGAGCAACAAAAAGTTGCTACGTGTGATCAACTCGGAATGAAGGCCCGTGTCATAATGGGGAGAAAGCTGCATGGTCTTTAGAAGCTCCTGGTTGTGGTGTGAGTATGCCATAAAGTGGGATACAATGGCTTCGTAGGAAGGGGGTTTAAGTATAAAAATACCTATTGCCGAGGTTCCTAAATGTGGTCCTCAAGGCACCCTAATGCTCCAGGTTTTAAGGCTATCCATGCTTGGCCACACGTGAATTAATTAGTAGCTCAGTGAGTTTGATTTAACCCTTTGTGCTGAGCCATGGCTATACCTAAAGCCTGGAACATTGGGTGCTTTGAAGACCACATTTGGGAACCTCTGACCTAGTGTGTTCTTTAATGTAATAGAAGGGCAGTGGTTCTCAAACTCGGTCCTCAGGACCCCACACATTTCACGTTTTCCAGATCACCTAGAAGGTGCACAGGTGTAGTCATTACTTACTGACACATTTTAAAAGATCCACACATGAAACTGATTATTTCACTTGTGATTCCGTGAGAAGAACTGGAAAACATTAACTGTTTGGGGTCCTGAGGATCGAAACTGCTAGACAGAAGCTAACTATGTGCCTTTTTGTAGAGATGAGTGGGTTCGGTTCCCTGAGAACCTAAGCTTACTGGATTTCACTGCCCGAGCCAGGATCAGAGTCAGGCTCGGGTTTTTCCACCTGACTCAGAAAGCAGAACGAGGCAAAACGTCATCATCCCGCTGTCGGATTCTCGCGGGGTTTGGATTCCATTTAAGGAGCCACGCGTCGCCACCATTTTCACTCCGGCATTGGAGAGTGTAGAGAGAGGACGTGTCTCCGTCCTCAGTGTTCTGCATCAGTTCAGTGTTAGTGTCTTGTGCTGCATCAGTCCAGTCACAGTGGTTGTGTCCTGTGCTGCCATATGTCCAGTGCTGCTGTATAAGTCCAGTCCAGTGGTGCTGTATTGTGCTGCATCAGTCCAGTGGTGGTGTCTTGTACTGCATCAGTCAAGTCACAGTGGTGGTGTCCTCTACTGCCATATGTTCAGTGCTGCTGTATAAGTCCAGTCCAGTGGTGCTGTGTTGTGCTGCATCAGTTCAATGGTGGTGTATTGTGCTGCATCAGTCCAGTCACAGTGGTGGTGTCCTCTGCTGCCATATGTCCAGTGCTGCTGTATAAGTCCAGTCCATTGCAGTGGTGCTGTGTTGTCCTGCATCAGTCCAGTGGTGGTGTCCCTGTGCTGCTGTATATATGTCCAGTGGTACTGCTGTATATGTCCATTGATACTGCCGTATATGTCCAGCGGTACTGCAGTACAAATCCAGTGATCCTGCCGTATAATTCCAGTGATCCTGGCGTATAATTCCAGTGGTACTGGCATATAAGTCCAGTCCAGTGATACTGCCGTATATGTCCAGTGAAAGTGCCGTATATGTCCATTGATACTGCCGTATATTTCCAGCGGTACTGCCGTATATGTCCAGTGATCCTGTTGTATAATTCCAGTGATCTTGCCGTATAATTCCAGTGGTACTGGCATATAATTCCAGTGATACTGGCGTATAAGTCCAGTGGTACTGGCGTATAAGTCCAGTGATCATACTGCTATATATATATATATATATATATATGTATATATAAACACACACACCCTGTTGCAAAGCGGATTGCTGAGGCCACAACAACTATGCTGGTGTTAGACGTGCGTCCGGTATCCGCCATTAGACAGGCCATGGGAGACCCATATATCCGTGTTTAAATCCGGGATTAAGGAGCTATACAAGTTAGCAACAAATCAGTTGAAGGAAGATGGACATCATTCATTTTATAAACCAGTTCTAGCCAGGCCTTACGCGCTGAAACCATTGCTGAGCGAGACACATAGCGCAGACCCTCTAATTCCGGAAGCTATAGAACATCAGCTAATGGAAGTGAAGAAACTAAACCCCTTTCCAGAATCACCCAGGGTTTGCGATTATCTTCCACCATCCAAGCACCGATATGGGAGACAATGCATGCTAATTGGTAGACACAAATATCAGGGAATGCTAGACCCCCTTCAGTTTTAGGTAGTGACATCATGGCCCAAGCTAATCTGTGTTTTTTCCCCTTCCATACATATTGTATGAAAGCAGAGTTAAAATTGGCATATAAAGCTTTGGGAATCAAAATAGGGATTGTTCTGAATAGATATAATAACTTGGGGAGTATCATCACTTTTAATGCTGCAATACGAGCCATCCAAGTCACGTGATGCATCATCCAGTCTGACAATAATAGGGAAATTTACTGAGAAGAGACAGGTAATTAATGGATATAAGGTCTGAGACGATTGGAGTGATCTGAATCCCCAAATATTTTATGCTCCTATCCTGCCAGGCGAAGCCGTATTGAGATTTCAAGAAGTGTAATTGGGACGGGGAGAAATTAAATTGGTAACGCTTCCGTTTTGGAGGTATTCAACTTATAATATGAGAAAGAAGAATTCTCCTCCAAAGTCATTTGTAGATGTCGAAACGGATTTACTAATGTGAGAAGAATGTTGTCTGCGAATAAGCTGATTTTATATTCGCAGCAATAGACGACTGGATCTTGCACTGCCCTGTTAGATCGAATGGCTTCCGCCAGGGGTTCAATCGCTAATGCAAAAACTAGTTGGGATAACGGACAATCCTGATGGGTGCCGTTAGTCATTTGGAATGCGGAGGAAAGGAAACCATTCACAAAGACTCTGGCCATTGGGTTCAAATACAATGCTGCTATGGAGGATAGAGCCCAGCCCTCCATTCCAAACTTCTCAAGAACCGCAAAAATATATCCCTAATGAAGTCTATCAAATGCCTTCTCTGCGTCCAGCGAAAGCAAAAGAAGCGGCCGCTAGGACATGGAGAAGGCATCCAACACATCAATGATCCTCCTAGTGACAAACCTGACCTGATTGGATGCGACCAGCGTAGGGATAAATGGATTCAGCATATTAGCTTTTAGCTTCACATAAATCTTTATGTCCATGTTCAAGAGAGCAATCAGACGGTAGTTGGTCATTAAAGCTGGGTTTTTTCTCTGTTTAGGGAATGTTACTATCCTAGCCTCCAACTTTTCAGGCTGCGAGGACATGTAGAAGCCGAAGGCATCCAACACATCAATGATGCTCCTAGTGACTAACCTGACCTGATTGGATGCGACCAGAGTAGGGATCAGAGGATTCAGCCTATTAGCTATTAGCTTCGCATAAATCTTTATGTCCATGTTCAAGAGAGCTATCGAACAGTAGTTGGTCATTAAAGCTGGGTTTTTTCTCTGTTTAGGGAACGTAACTATCCTAGCCTCCAACCTTTCAGTGGAGATAGCCCCCCCCCCATCCCAAGAGAGGCTTAATTTAAAACCAGGATCAATATCTCTTGGGTGCAAATATCAAATTTATTAATATAGCCATCTGGGCCAGGTGCTTTATCTACAGGGAGGGTTTTTATAACCTTTCAGAGTTCTCTCTCCGACCAGGGGAGTTCCAGAGATTGGAGATTTGACTTCTCCAGACTGGGCAGGGACATCTTCACCAAAAAATTATTAATATCATAAGATGTCGGTTGCGAAGTCATAGAATCATGTTTTAAATTATACAGAGAATCATAGTAGTTGGCAAAGGCAGAGGCTATGTCTGCCGGGTCTGTCACTTTCGTACCCTGAGAATTAGTGACCACCTTCACCCTATCCTTTGCCGTTTTTGCTCTTAGTTTCCTGGCTAATAATCTGCCTGCTCTATCACCTTGAATGTAAAACTGCTGTTTCAACCTAAAAAAAGATTCTTTTGAACTTCTGTCAGAGCAAGAACGTTCCATTCCTCTCTAAGCTTAAGAAGTTCTCGGTCAATGGATCTATCGGAGGGAGCAGATTTGAGCTTGTTCTCGAGGACAGCCAACCTAGTCTCCACATCCATCTAGTAAGCCTCCCCATCCATCTAGTAAGCCTCCCTCTGTTTACGCAAACGTGCTGCCGCCTGAATTGCAGATCCATGAGTTACTGCCTTGAGAGTGCACCAATGTGTAAACACAGACGTGTCAGCTGGATTATTTGTTTCTAGATACATAGTAAGCATTTGGGCAATGGAATTCCTAGTTTCTTGGTTAGAGAGAAGAAGGTGTTCACCAAGGCGCCAAGGACATGGCGGGGTTCTAAATGAAAGGCGATCCCAGCATAGGAATAGGGCTGAATGATCAGACCATGAAACTGGCAGGTAGTAGCTTTTTTAATCTGTCCATTTGTCTGAGAACACCAGATCAATCCTGGAGAATGACCCATGTACTGGGGAATAAAAAGTATAGTCCCTAGTGGTGGGGTTTTTTGCTCTCCAAACATCGTACAGTTCATATTCACGAAATATGTGTCTAAATGCTGCGGAATGGTCACATTTAGATAAAGCTTTTGGGGGCGGAACTTGGATGTTTTACCTAAGTTCGGGTCGAGTACCATATTGAAATCTCCTAGAAGGAGCAAGGACCCCGTTAAATAGGACTGAAGAACATTACAGAACTTCCTAAGAAAGGGGATCTGCTTGGAGTTGGGGACATAGACTACCGCTAAGGTTTATCATCTAGTTTGCCCACCAGTGTAAAATATCTTCCATCAGAATCAGAAAATTGCTTGGTCACTATAAAAGTTGCAAGAGCTGGATATTAAAACATCAACCCCTGCTTTTTTGCTTGAGAGATATAACACAATGGAAACTTATTATTGTAAAAAGTTGGGGGGGAGGGGGGACATAAAGTGGGTTTCTTGCATGGCAACAATGTGGGCTTTAAGCTTAGCAAAATGACTTGATCGGGGAATTCATACCCTTGACATTCAAAGAAAATACATTAACCATAAGGAATCATAATAAAATTATACATCGGTACTGACCAGTAATGAGATAATGAAACAAAGGTGTAAAACATGATCACACACAGAAGAGCATACACTATTACCTGCATCCTTGTACTTTCGTTCAACAACTTCAAAATAAAAATAGAGGAAAGTGGGGGGAGTGAAGCAAATGAGGAAAGATGGGGAACAAGAAAAAAATAAACAAATCATGCACCTTATAGGTGCAACAGTAGACCACCAGAGATGGGGAATGTGGCAACCATAGACACCACGACCACTCTATTAGATCTAATAGAACCGAGGACGGAATAAAGTTCATATGAAACTGAAATCTGCAGACACTCTATCCCACTGTAATGTAACACGAGCATGGAGCCCCGGGAGAGAGACATATCAACAAGACACATAACCTAACCCTTACATACTATAACAGGAAACAGAGAGGGAATTGGGAGAACAAGTACCAGGAAATTGAGCTATGAAAAAGAAAACATGAATAAGAAAAACATGAATCCACTTACGCAAAAAGACCCCATAATATCGATAGTATCAATGGAAGTCTGTATATCTGTCCGCCAATATGAGTCTTCACATCAGAGACTAAGGGTGTGTACACACGGTGAGATCCCTGCTATGTTCGATTTTGACTATGCTATTTCCCTTGAACTCCCCCAGAGCCCAGATAGTCAAAATCTGTACAATCTGTGCTATATGTACTTGAGATTTTGTCTATGTACAATTTTGACTAAGTGCCAATTTTGACTATACTTTGTACTAGATTGTACACTAGATAGTCAAGATTGACTTGCCTGCACAGTCTATCTAGCCTTACGATACCGACCCCACGGGAGCACGCATCGGGATCGAATCTGTATCGCAAGCTGCCTGGCACCATGAGATATGCACTAACTTTTCATAAGATTTTGACTATATAGTCAAAATCTCACAGATTTATCTCACCGTGTGTACACACCCTAAGACACTTCGGGTCTGCTAGAAGAAATTAATGAACAAACAGAACATAAAGAATATCAACATTCAGGGCGATTTGAGCACAGTGGACCAGTCTTGGGTTTATTTGGACATGTTCGAGAGATCGGCAGAGATCGCTTCTAGATTCCAGGAATCCAGAAGTAGAGTATCTTCATCTTGAGAAGCAATGACACTTGTATTACCATTTCACCTGATAATCAGACGTGTAGGGAAGCCCCAGTGGTACTGAATATTTGCCTTCCGGAGAGCGCTCGTGATCGGGGTGAAAGATCTCCTAAGTGCCAACGTAGCCGCCGATAAGTCCCGAAAGACCTTAAGATCACCTAGTATTGAGCCAGTACTTTCCACGGATCTGGCAGCCTGGAGCACCCATTCATGATACATGCATACATACATGATATACATACCATATATGATATATATATATGATATATATATGATATATGATATACCATACATGATAGTAATGGAACCACATGAGAGTGTCACTTGGCGCCTCCCTCGGGGCAGATCTCGCCTTAGGCAATTGATGGATACGATCCAGCAGAAAATCTGAAATATGGACGGTAGGCAACAATTTCGTGAAGAGATCAGTGACAAACTCTGTTAAGTCAGAATTTGCCACAGACTCCGGAATCCCTCCAATCTTCACGTTAATCCGGCGTGATCTATATTCAAGGTCTCCGACTTTGTTATGCAGTGCTGTTACCTCCAGCTGCAGGTCTTCATGTAGGGAGATGAGATCATTGTGAGACTTAACCACTTCTTCCAGTTTATTTTCTAAGTGGTCTGTATGCTGGCCTATAGCATCAACAGATTGTTGACAGCTTTGCAATGCCAGTTTAAATTCTTGATTCATAGAGCCAATTGTCAACGGGGCATCATCCCCCATCTCGGCAGCCAATACCGGAGTCGATGCAGATGGATCAAGTGGGTTATTAATTGCAGAAGGTGGCTTAGATGCTTTATCAGTAGAGAGCTTGCCCTTGATACCTTGTGAAGAGGGCGACTGTTTGAAAAAGCTTACCAGGGGGACACTGTTTAAATCTGATGTTTAGGTGGCATCACGTCTCTGAGAGAAGGAAAATCTTCGTATGTTGATCATGACAGACTAGAACAGGGTGGTATGTTGCGGAGTACAATCCCATACCATAATGTCACATTAAGTATTCACAGATATGCAGAGTGGTGGTGGCGCGGATACATCAATCTACCACAGGGGCATCATATCCAAAATTCACAGTTGGTTCAGTAATAACTGTGTCTGCACAGAGCCTGCAGCATGATATACAGTATAGGTCAAGTACACTGTTCACTTTAAAGCATGCAGTTCTGCCCAGTGGCCACAAGATGGGGTAGTTGTAGTTTAAAAGTATACCATTAGAGAGAGAGCATGTCGCCCCAAGCTTATGAGAATTAACCCCTGCAACACGTAATGGGCACTCACAATCCACTAAACACAGGCCTCTATGGAGTATCAGGACCTGTGGTGAGCTGGAGAGGAGCCAGACTCTCGCACAACAATCAGGCACACTACCTCAGTCAGACCCAGTGCTAAAAACGGGATCCAAGATGGCCGCCATGGCTCCCGTGTGCAGGTCCTGCTGCAGAGTCCGTCCACCAGGCATCCCCCCCGGCCTGCTGTCACAGCTGATGTCCGCACCGAGGGGTCCAGGAAAGCCTGCTGGCGGTGATGGTGTGCAGAGTAAGTCTCGCGCTGTCCTTCCTGCAATGCACCCCCTCTACGGAGCTCCAATCATGGGTGTGGGAGCCCCAGCTTCCAGACAGATGTAAGCCAACAGATAGAGCTGCTCCGCGGCGATCAACACACAGCTCAGGGGGACCCCCGGGAGGCAGTGGAACCCAATCGGTGAGCCCACAGTGAGTTTTAACAATAATAAGCAGGCTGTGAGGAGGTTTAATAGAGGAGCTCTGCAAATTAATGTCTGCACTCCACTGCAGCTAGGCCATGCCCCCCCCCCCCCCCCCCCTCCCCGGGGTTACCCTATTCTTTTAATGCAACCTCTACTCTAGTCAAATGGTTTAGTTGGCACAAGTATACGACAGTGGGAGATGGTGCCAAGACTCTATTGGATACTGATTGAGTTCCTGTCTCACTAAAGATAATTGGTGCTAACTTGTTACTGAGTATTGTGACAAGGATCACACACACGGGGACTTACAGTAGATGAACACTTTCGGTGTTTATTTTGCACAGCAGGTCACCACATAGCAAGTTGGTTCCATATACAGTCGGCATTACAGGCAGTAGCATACAGGCATTTGCAGCATAGCAGACTCTTGATAGGCTCCAGTGGTCCCTAGTCTAACCCACACAACCCGGACTATCACTCGGATAGCTATTCCACCATCGAGAGCAAGGTGACTCTGCCCTAGAAACCCTTATATGAGGAAATCCCAGGTGCTGCTGA
The DNA here is from genome assembly GCF_028390025.1 of Pseudophryne corroboree. Lineage (NCBI taxonomy): Eukaryota > Metazoa > Chordata > Amphibia > Anura > Myobatrachidae > Pseudophryne > Pseudophryne corroboree. The sequence goes on from NC_086449.1 coordinate 471,671,042, forward strand.
TCACACACCTGGGAGTCTGCTACTGTTTCCAAAACCTGGTCTGAATCCTCCACATTACTTTCACATGGAAAAATGCTGTCTCTGCCACACTATTTTATATTTGTTCTGTATCATTGATTTTTGGTTGGATATTGATCTTGTATTTTTGCTATCTGCACAGTTATTTGTTTGTAATAGCATGCATATTGGACTTTTTTCTGTACCCCTTTCCCCTTCCATGGAACGGAACAAATATCTTTTCAATAAAACTATTGATGCAAAAAAAAAAGAAGAGGAAGGATAGCATACTTACTTTACTGGTGTCGGGATACTCAGGATGCTGCTGTTGGTATTCTGACCACCGGCATCCCAAGCACCAGGATCCTGATACCATACCTTGTGGTGTGGAGTATGTATCACATTATATATATATATATATATATATACACACACACACATACACAGTGGTGGTGACACAGTGGCGTATACAGGATCTCTCTTGTAGACCATGGCAGTCTCTCAAAAGAGACTCTCAGGGGACTGTCCTTTCTTTATGGAGGATGTAACTAAAGACGCACGATGATGAGCGCTTGACCAGAGATCGTGCTAATGCGCAACTCCGGCACTACGGGGTATCAGCATTACAGAAGAGGAGACAGCAACAAAGCACTTTCCCCCATCAGAACCAGCAACCTATTCCCCCATCTCATGACATGCTGTGGCGGCATTATTTGTTTGGCCTACAGAGAGATATAGAAAAGGAGGTAATAAATTGTAGAAGGACAGCTAAGAACAATAACAATCAGATTCATGTTTAAAAGATACTTTACCTGTTAAAGAAAAATAAAACATGGGATTACTGCTTTAGCCTTGCTATGCAGGAGCATTAATTATCTTCTTGTGCCAGAAGAAAATCAAATAAGTATTTTTATTTATCACACCGTGGGGTCAATCCAATTGAAGGCAATGTTTAGAAATAGCTTAAACAAAAATGAGTGGGTAATTCAGTATTGTGCCATAATATTCCAGGGTAATGAGGTGAGGAAGGTCAATTGATCATGATAGTAGATTGTTCTCTGTGGTGACTTATTTAGTACAAGACATGTTTTGGAATAAAACCTTTCCAAATGAAAATATGGTGATGCACATAAGATATGCAGAGAAAACACTGGCAATTGTGGGTATGAACAAATGTATACCGACCTGTAATCGAACATATTTGTACACTAGAGATGAGTGAGTTGTCTGTGGCTCTGTTGACTGAATGATTCAAGACAGATTCACAAAACGTTGTTTTTTTTTTAACTCACTCAAACACAAGTTAACATTCTTATTTAAGGACAAGAATGTGTCAGTGCTCATCTAAACCCTATTTAGATAAGGGACAGGCAGCCAATGTTACTGTCGCCTCATGCCCCCCCCCCCCCCCTTTTACTTTCACATAGGCACAGAAAGTTGGGGCATGATGGAAGGATACAGATGACAATTTATCATTGCAGAACCCCCATCACCTCCATACCCTCTAAGGGCCACACCAACTGCACCCAGTGTACAGTATATCATCCTCTGTTTAATACTAATAAGAATTAAGTTCCATCTGTTCAATTTGTATTATTTTTACTTTATTCATATAATCGATAAAGATTCTAATGTTTAAAAAAGCATTAATTTTCTTTTTCTTTCACTCTGCATATGTGCAACTCTGACTGCACGCCAATGATACCCAGTAACACCCATTCAGCTGTTGGTTAAAAGGGACTAAGAGGTGTCTGACACAAGATCACTCGTACCTACTCTAAATTGCATATGTCTACTCTGGTACATGTGCAGTTTGCTAATTATCAAGACACGTGGCTGCATAAGAACCTTAGACTTCTATACACTTCAATGCAGTTTGCCAACAAGGCAAAATGGTGATCTGCCAGCACAATAATTTTATTCTTGATAAAGGTCCTGCTAAAGACCGAAACGCGTTGAACAAATGGTACTGTGAGTAGTTTTGGACGATCAGAATTGGATCCATTTTTATCCTGCTATTTTTATTCTGCTGCCTGTTATATTTTTATGAAGAATAAATGTTCTGTTTTTTTGGATGTACTTGGAAAATAAATCCTCTGTTTTAATCAAACAAAGAGGAATCTTTTCCTGTTTTTTTATCGTGTATCCTGTGTTGAATAAACTTCCTGTGATCGCGGATAAAGATACCATGATAGGAGTCGAATATCTACATATTCAGTGAGTTGTGGTACGCATTCTTTTGATGATAGAAAATCCGAAAGATACCTTTATGTATATGTTCAAACTACAAATTGTGTAAGTTGGGGTACGCATCTGACAGATTCAAAGTTCGTAAAAGATACCTTTATATGATTTATCATCATTTCACCATTGTGAGTTTTGGGTACGCTTTCAAGATCTAGGCTCCAATACTTTGAAGAAATTGATTGTTTTATCTATTTGAAAGATACCTTTATGGGTTTCCACTCACTTGTCTCTGTGTGAGTGGGGTACGCCCTTTTATTTGCCTGAGTTGTGGAAATAATCAAATTGGTGCAAAAATTGTTCTACACATCTGTCCTTTGATTTTGTTTTTTATGAACACCGGGGACACCGTATGGTTCCACGAGAGGAGGAAGAACTAAATCAGAGAAATCCCTAAGTTTCCAATACGAAGGACATGTCGTTTCCTCAATAACAAAAGGGATGTATTCTATTTAATCAATAATCTTTGCGCCCTGTACATAGACAGATACCACCCCTTTCTTTTGAACAATAATTTTATTGTTTTATGTGGGTTATTCAGAGTTGTTAGCAAACCAAAAAAAGTTAGCAACTGGCCAAAACCATGCTGCCCTGCAGGTGGGGCAGATTTAACACGTGCAGAGAGATTTATTTGGTGGGTTATATTGTTACTGTGCAGGTAAATACTGGCTGATTTATTTTTACACTGCAATTTAGATTTCAGTTTGAATAAACCCCATCCAAATCTAACTCTCTCTACACGTTACATCTGCCCCACCTGCAGTGCAACATGGTTTTGCCCAATTGCTAACTTTTTTTGTTTGCTATCAATTCTGAATAACCCCCTATGGGGGTAATTCTGAGTTGATCGCAGCAGGATCTTTGTTAGCAGTTGGGCAAAACCATGTGCACTGCAGGGGAGGCAGATATAACATGTGCAGAGAGAGTTAGATTTGGGTGGGTTATTTTGTTTCTGTGCAGGGTAAATACTGGCTGCTTTATTTTACACTGCAATTTAGATTGCAGATTGAACACATCACACCCAAATCTAACTCTCTCTGCACATGTTATATCTGCCTCCCCTGCAGTGCACATGAGCCCTCATTCCGAGTTGTTCGCTCGCAAGCTGCTTTTAGCAGCATTGCACACGCTAAGCCACCGCCTACTGGGAGTGAATCTTAGCTTATCAAAATTGCGAACGAAAGATTAGCAGAATTGCGAATAGACACTTCTTAGCAGTTTCTGAGTAGCTCCACACTTACTCGGCAACTGCGATCAGTTCAGTCAGTTTCGTTCCTGGTTTGATGTCACAAACACACCCAGCGTTCGCCCAGACACTCCTCCGTTTCTCCAGCCACTCCCGCGTTTTTCCCAGAAACGGTAGCGTTTTTTCACACACTCCCATAAAACGGCCAGTTTCCGCCCAGAAACACCCACTTCCTGTCAATCACACTACGATCACCAGAACGAAGAAAAAACCTTGTAATGCCGTGAGTAAAAAACCTAACTGCATAGCAAATTTACTTGGCGCAGTCGCACTGCGGACATTGCGCATGCGCATTAGCGACTAATCGCTCCATTGCGAAAAAAAATAACGAGCGAACAACTCGGAATGACCACCATGGTTTTGCCCAACTGCTAACAAAGATCCTGCTGCGATCAACTCAGAATTACCCCCTATATCCATTGCATTCTGCTAAAATCTGTTTGCTATTATTTTGATTATTAATCTATATTTTAAGCGACGTCTATTTTTAGACCTCTAAAAAGCTTTGAAGGTCTCTATTCCAAATGTCCTGCTTTATATTCAGTTTTGATTAAGCTTGAATTAACTTAGTTTGAACTTTGAACACAGTTACTAATCATAATATAAAAGCCTTTGCTGAATAAAGCCAGAAATGTCTGATATAGAATATTAACCTCAGTGGGATTAGGACTCTTTAGACAGCTGACATTATTTGAATACAAATAAAACACTGAACTATGTGAAATGTGTTTGTCCAACTTCGATTAAAATGAAGATTATTTTTATCATAATTAAACAATTAAACAATGCAATACAATTTTGTGCAGCTGTATCCCATAAAGTCATGGACATTCTCCAGTCTGCTACCCTCTCGCTTGTTTGTTTTGTGAAATGTGTTTATGACAGATATCAAAAGCTTTCTGGCATTCCATTATGCTATTACAGGCAGCAACATGGTGTACTGAAATAATAAGATTATTTAATAAACAATCAGTGCATGCACTGTGAATTTTAATACAGTCTAGGTAATGTGTACATGGAAAAGAACATATAAATAAAATAAGCTATTATGCTATGGTAGATCTAAAACAATAAGCATAAAATTAACGGTACAAAGTTGAACTATAAAGTGTTGAGAGGACTGTAATTGAAAAGGGCACAGCAGGAGGTAATAAATTGAATATCTAAGCAAGTATGTGATATATTCTGAAATAAGAATGAACATATATAACATTAGTTACAAGCACATTTAGAGCTATTTGGCAAAGTTGCATGCTTACTTACGGATGGGGGAAACTTTCCATACTAAGGGGTCTATTTACTAAGCCTCAGCTGGAGATAAAGTTGGCTGGTACTTTATCTCCATGCACTTTACTCCATCTAAAAGGCTTAGTAAATAGACCTCTAATTGGCAATATTTCAAGTTAAACTTGGTGTTGAAAGACACCCCCATTTTTAGTAGGCATATAACATTTTCCTTCCTACAAATTAATCTGAATTCCCTGGCAAGTTAAGGATGCCATGAAACAAATCTCATTACTGTACTGTCAATGCATGTAAGGACATTTCTAGGCTCACTTCAAACAATGTAATAAACCTTTAAATTTACAGCAATGACTCATGTAATAAAGACCATAGTAATGTTTCCTTTCTCTTATGATTAATTTAAAGACATGACTTAAGCTTATCTAAAAATAAATTATGTTTAAAGTTAGTAAGATGTTGGTTTTAACTGAAAATAAATAAAACAAAATCATAAGTCATTAAAAAAGTTTAAAAATATTAAGTAGTATGAAAGGATGACAGTATAAAGACAAACAATATAAAATACTGTAAATCTATCTAAGCAGAGATCCAATTATCATGAGATGGTATATCAGGATCAATGGTTGCATCAGTATACCTAGGCACTGGAAGCACCAGTTTGGTCCCAAGAATGCATATAAAAGTGAATAAACACTGATGAAAATATATCAAAAACATATAATTAGTATAAACCTGTAAAATCTGATAATCTGTACATGGTATAGGTGATAGGGTCATACGATACAGAGATTTTGTCCTTTTTTTAAATCTCTTCTTTGGCAGTACCTCTAATAAAGTCTTCTTCTGTCTTAATTGTAGTGGGGGAGGGGGTATCTGTGTTTCCTCAGGGAAATCCACTTTATAGGTGTGATCAGCAAGTTCATGGTCTGGGTCCCTGTTAGTGCATGCATGATAATGTGCCAGAGTAATAACAGCAATGCACTGTAGAGAATACAGCTATGGGATAGATATATTGTGAGCATCTTGATCCAGTGTTTTCAGACGTAGATCATTTAGTAGTGAGTTTATCACTTGTACGTGTGAGAGCAACGCTGATATTCACAGTTCAAAATGAGTATAGCACACCGGTTTGTAGTGTTGTAACCAGGGCCGCCATCAAGGGGGTGCCCTGTGTACAGTTGTCCCGGGCCCGGCCACTCTGACAGAGTGGAGGGCCCGGGCTGCACACACAGCCACCCGTGGATATACCCGGCGGCATCTGCAGCGGCTGTACCCATGGGCCGCCGCTCCCCGTCCCTCCCCCCTTCCTTTGCTGCTCACCGCCTCCTGCTGATGTTAAGGGAGGAGAGCGCAGCCCTGCGCCTCTCCTGCCCCTCTGTGTCTTCAATTCAGTGCCGATTGGCTCACGGATCGGCGCTGAATTGAACGGAGACACCCGCACCCGCCGGAGACTGAGGGGAAGGAGAGGCGCAGGCTGCGGTCTCCTCCCCTCACACAGACACAGGCGAGCAGCAGGGGAGAGGGGGGGGCTTCCTGTATATCTGGCACTGGGGGCATATGTGGCACTGGGGGGCATGTATACCTGGTAGTGGGGGCATATCTGGCACTGGGGGGCATGTATACCTGGCAATGGGGGCATATCTGGCACTGGGGGCATATCTGGCACTGGGGGGGCATGTACACCTGGCAGTGGGAGCATATCTGGCACTGGGGGCATATCTGGCACTGGGGGGACATGTGTATCTGGCACTGGGGGCATATCTGGCACTTGGGGGAGATGTATACCTGGCAATGGGGGCATATCTGGCACTGGGGGATATGTGGCTCTGGGGGCATATCTGGCACTGGGGGGCATGTATACCTGGCAGTGGGAGCATATCTGGCACTGGGGGGACATATCTGGCACTGGGGGGACATATATACCTGACAATGGGGGCATATCTGGCACTGGGGGATATCTGGCGCTGGGGGCATATCTGGCACTGGGGGGGCATGTATACCTGGCACTGGGGGGCATGTATACCTGGCAGTGGGAGCATATATGGCACTGGGGGCATATCTGGCACTGGGGGGACATGTGTACCTGGCACTGGGGGCATATCTGGCACTGTGGGGGCATTTGTGTATCTGGCACTGTGGGGCAATGTGTATCTGGCACTGTGAGGCAATGTATATCTGGCACTCTGGGAGCATTTGTGTATCTGGCACTGTGGTGCAATGTGTATCTGGCACTGTGGGGCAATGTATATCTTGCACTGTGGGGCAATGTGTATCTGGCACTATTGGGGTCATATGTGTATCTGCCCCTCCCCCATATGTGTATCACACCCCCATTTTCATTAGCCACACCCCATGTGGCATTTGGTCACACCCATTCTTTGGCGCGCGCGCCTTCGGCGAGAGCACACAGTACCTGTAAGACGTTTTTTCTACTTGCACCACTGGCCGGCGGTGACACTGACCGCGGCTGACCTGCTGCTAGTCAGTGGCGGATTTGAGAATTGAAGCCACCGCCAGCTGCGCTGGGTCCACGCCTGTACTTCCGCGGGCAGTACCGTCCGAGCAGCAGCAGCAGCACTGACTGAGTGTGAGAGACCGCCCTCCACCGCTGCTGCTGCTGGTAGGTTGTGATGCGGGGACTGCTTTACTAACGTGGCTATTACCTCCATGAGGGGGGAGGGGGGGGAGGGGAAGGGGGGAGGTGGCCTGCCTATTTTTTCAGTCCCGGGCCCCACAATTTCTGGTGGCAGCCCTGGTTGTAACTGCTGTGGATAGCTTAGCCAAATGCAGAGGCTCTCATTAGCTGTGGTGAATAGCGCTCTGCTCATCTCTCACTGTAGACGGGATCACATGTGCCGATGTCCACACAATGTAGCTTGTAGGAGGGATGGCGTGACCTAGGTGGATGCACAGTTCAGGTGAGATGCAGTCAAGAATGTTTTCAAGATCACAGAGTTGCCGTATAGATAACCTTGATGCATTTTTCTGCTGTTACGGTATAGCGGTTTCCTTAGAAGGTATGTAGGTGACACTGCTAGCAGTCCAGGTATTTATCCTCTGAGTCCACCAATCGGGGCTAGTGCTCAATTACTATAGCAGGTGCTACTAATCACAGGTATTTAATGGTAGGACATTGTATGATCACAACAAGTTCATACATAAATATATTAGGAAATTGATTGATCAGCAAGGCATAAAATAGACTAATAACCAATAGTAATACAAATTAAATGAATAAATAAATAGAAAGCAACTTATACACACTCGCTTAGGAGCATTATGGCATTGCTGTAAGCATACAAGTATCTATACATATATATATAAAATTGAGTGAGTGCTAAATATTCCCGGTGGTCAGGTCTCTGGAGTGCCATGCTCAGGGTCCTTGGTTCAAACCCCCCCTCAGACCACTCATATGTGTATTACTTTTATTATATTTGTATTACTATTGTTATTTTTATTGTTTTTTCATGCAAATCGAGTACAAACTTAGTACCATCCATATATGTATTATTGCTCAGTGATCCACTAATATTAGCATTAAAAGAGATCAGGAAACATTTTAGACTTCTTTGCAGTTATATGTTATTAGTACAGTGGAATAAAAAAACAATTAATTCTAAATACAGTTGTAATGAGCAAACACTGATGGAAAAGACCATTTACTCGCAATACACTTACTGTATAATATTTATCAAATCAAGCACTTAGTGTGCATATATAGTTTAGAGATTAAGGCACCCCTTACTCTCATTACCATTATAGTGATAGCTATAGGTATCTCATTGCATGCACATAATGATTGGGAGACTAAAGTAGCCTAATAGATAAATATACAGATAATGGAGAATATATATTCCTGAATCACCAAACTAATGGTTAATGACCCAATGACAAAATGGTTAGGGGGACAAATACATATTGGAGGTGGAGCATCGTTCAGAGCTATAATCATAAATTGGTGGACACACTTATATTTTCACTATAGAACTGAACTGATGTTTGAGATGCATGATGAATAATATTTGCACAGTACAAATTTCAAGTGATTAATTCACAGAATGCTGTAGATCATTGTGGCAGTTGTTTGCTTTTTATGAATTATATGTGTGTATTTTTATTGATTAAACATGTATTTTAATGTTGCGCTCCTAAGTCTATATCAATTATAGCATTTATTAATTGTGTTTGAAAAATGACAGTTAGGAGATGGTTGGTTGGTATTTATCTCTGTTCACTTTATCTCTCTCCAAGCTTAGCACATCTGCCACCATAGCTGTAAAAATTAGAATCACTCACAGAGACACTACTCACTGACAGCAGCACAGCCCCACCTCATTGACAGCAGCACATCCCCGCCTCACTGACAGCAGCACAGCCCCACCTCACTGACAGCAGCACATCCCTGCCTCACTGACAGCAGCACAGCCGCGCCTCACTAACAGCAGCACATCACTGCCTCACTGATAGCAGCACATCCCCGCTTCACTGACAGCAGCACATCCCTGCCTCACTAACAGCAGCACAGCCCCACCTCACTGACAGCAGCACATCCCCGCCTCACTGACAGCAGCACAGCCCCGCCTTACTAACAGCAGCACATCACTGCCTCACTGACAGAAGCACATCCCCGCCTCACTGACAGCAGCACATCCCGCCTCACTGACAGCAGCACAGCCCCGCCTCACTATCAGCAGTGCATCACTGCCTCACTGACAGCAGCACATCCCTGCCTCACTGACAGCAGCACATACCTGCCTCACTGACAGCAGCACATACCTGCCTCACTGACACACAAATATGTGTCAGAAAAATGTCAAATAATTTCAAAATTACTACATAACTCAAAGGACCTGTCATCAATACTCACCAAGGATTACTTGTGCAATGATGAGCTCTTTAAAGAACATGAACAGGCCATTTTTTCCTCCTATTCTGTATCTGTGGGTACTCTTGGGTGTGCAGCCATGCTCTGATAGATGCACCCAATGGCTGGTTGAATGCACATCCAAAACTAGGGTGGTGTGGATGGTGCACTGTACATAAGGATTTGCTAGGTGGGCGGATCTGGAAGCATCCACCCGTGATTGCTGTGATTGTGTTTGCACCGCTGCCGCCGCCAGTTGCTCTCCGTCCTCCGGGACCATTCCCCATAGTGCTTCCACCAGGAAGTCAACACTGGAATACCTAGAAGCTAAGTTGGCATCAAGCAAAGGGTCCCCCAGCGCAGGCACCTGCAAATATTGCAGGCGGGAGGAGACGCCTCACACCTACAAATTCCTGCAACACTCCTAGTGAGTATCGTACAACCGGAGCCTAAAAAGCAGCAGCTCTGCACTTGCCTGCTCTCCCTCTGCAATAATAGACTTTAGGGGCAGATGTATTCAGGGTCGGACTGGCCCACAGGGGTACCAGGGAAACCACCGGTAGGCCCCACAGCCTGAGGGCCCAACCCTTCCTCTAGGGATCAGGTTCCAGACTATGCACTTGTATTATACATGGTAGATATGTTGCATTACACTGCACTAGACTATTGTGTATTTCAAGCCTCTGTGGAGGCTGGCCACACTCCCTTTGTAGGCTGGCCACACCCCTAAGTATGGGCCCCTATAACTGCATTCCCCCGGTGGGCCCTTCATGTCCCAGTCCGACACTGGATGTATTAAGGCTGGAGAAGTGATAAAGTGGAAGGTGATAACGCACCAGCCAATCAGCTCCCAACTGTCATTTAAAAAAACAAAACATCCTGTTCTTGACAGGAGCTGCGTGGCTGGTACTTTATCATTTTCCACTTTATTACTTCTCCAGGCTTAGTACATCTGCCCCACAGTCGTGGCTTTAAACTAAACTAACGCCGCACTGAGGTAAGCTCATCTGGGCTCTGACTGCCGATAAAAAGGAATCTCATTTGCATGGAACATGAGGAGGCAATCCATTAAACAACTTATAACTAGAGATGAGCGGGTTCGGTTTCTCTGAAACCGAACCCGCACGAACTTCATGTTTTTTTCACGGGTCCGAGCAGACTCGGATCCTCCCGCCTTGCTCGGTTAACCCGAGCGCGCCCGAACGTCATCATGACGCTGTCGGATTCTCGCGAGACTCGGATTCTATATAAGGAGCCGCGCGTCGCCGCCATTTTCACACGTGCATTGAGATTGATAGGGAGAGGACGTGGCTGGCGTCCTCTCCATTAGAAATTAGATTAGAAGAGAGAGAGAGATTGTGCAGAGTCAGACAGAGTTTACCACAGTGACCAGTGCAGTTGTTGTTAGTTAACTTTTATTTATTTTAATATAATATATCCGTTCTCTGCTATATCCGTTCTCTGCCTGAAAAAAAACGATACACAGCAGCAGCCAGTCACACAGTGTGACTCAGTCTGTGTGCACTCAGCTCAGCCCAGTGTGCTGCACATCAATGTATAAAAGGCAAAGCTTATAATAATTGTGGGGGAGACTGGGGAGCACTGCAGGTTGTTATAGCAGGAGCCCCCAGGAGTACATAATATTATATTAATTTAAAATTAAACAGTGCACACTTTTGCTGCAGGAGTGCCACTGCCAGTGTGACTAGTGGTGACCAGTGCCTGACCACCAGTATAGTAGTATATTGTTGTATGTATTGTATACTATCTCTTTATCAACCAGTCTATATTAGCAGCAGACACAGTACAGTGCGGTAGTTCACGGCTGTGGCTACCTCTGTGTCGGCAGTCGGAACTCGGCAGGCAGTCCGTCCATCCATAATTGTATTACAATATATACCACCTAACCGTGGTATTTTTTTTTCTTTCTTTATACCGTCGTCATAGTGTCATACTTGTTACGAGTATACTACTATCTCTTTATCAACCAGTGTACAGTGCGGTAGTTCACGGCTGTGGCTACCTCTGTGTCGGCAGTCGGCAGGCAGTCCGTCCATCCATAATTGTATTATTATTATAATATATACCACCTAACCGTGGTTTTTTTTTTCATTCTTTATACCGTCGTCATAGTGTCATACTAGTTGTTACGAGTATACTACTATCTCTTTATCAACCAGTGTACAGTGCGGTAGTTCACGGCTGTGGCTACCTCTGTGTCGGCAGTCGGCAGGCAGTCCGTCCATCCATAATTGTATTATTATTATAATATATACCACCTAACCGTGGTTTTTTTTTCATTCTTTATACCGTCGTCATAGTGTCATACTAGTTGTTACGAGTATACTACTATCTCTTTATCAACCAGTGTACAGTGCGGTAGTTCACGGCTGTGGCTACCTCTGTGTCGGCAGTCGGCAGGCAGTCCGTCCATCCATAATTGTATTATTATTATAATATATACCACCTAACCGTGTTTTTTTTTTCATTCTTTATACCGTCGTCATAGTGTCATACTAGTTGTTACGAGTATACTACTATCTCTTTATCAACCAGTGTACAGTGCGGTAGTTCACGGCTGTGGCTACCTCTGTGTCGGCAGTCGGCAGGCAGTCCGTCCATCCATAATTGTATTATTATTATAATATATACCACCTAACTGTGGTATTTTTTTTTCTTTCTTTATACCGTCGTCATAGTGTCATACTAGTTGTTACGAGTATACTACTATCTCTTTATCAACCAGTGTACAGTGCGGTAGTTCACGGCTGTGGCTACCTCTGTGTCGGCAGTCGGCAGGCAGTCCGTCCATCCATAATTGTATTATTATTATAATATATACCACCTAACCGTGGGTTTTTTTTCATTCTTTATACCGTCGTCATAGTGTCATACTAGTTGTTACGAGTATACTACTATCTCTTTATCAACCAGTGTACAGTGCGGTAGTTCACGGCTGTGGCTACCTCTGTGTCGGCAGTCGGCAGGCAGTCCGTCCATCCATAATTGTATTATTATTATAATATATACCACCTAACCGTGGTTTTTTTTTCATTCTTTATACCGTCGTCATAGTGTCATACTAGTTGTTACGAGTATACTACTATCTCTTTATCAACCAGTGTACAGTGCGGTAGTTCACGGCTGTGGCTACCTCTGTGTCGGCAGTCGGCAGGCAGTCCGTCCATCCATAATTGTATTATTATTATAATATATACCACCTAACCGTGGTTTTTTTTTCATTCTTTATACCGTCGTCATAGTGTCATACTAGTTGTTACGAGTATACTACTATCTCTTTATCAACCAGTGTACAGTGCGGTAGTTCACGGCTGTGGCTACCTCTGTGTCGGAACTCGGCAGGCAGTCCGTCCATCCATAATTGTATTATATACCACCTAACCGTGGTTTTTTTATACCACCTAACCGTGGCAGTCCGTCCATAATTGTATACTAGTATCCAATCCATCCATCTCCATTGTTTACCTGAGGTGCCTTTTAGTTCTGCCTATAAAATATGGAGAACAAAAAAGTTGAGGTTCCAAAATTAGGGAAAGATCAAGATCCACTTCCACCTCGTGCTGAAGCTGCTGCCACTAGTCATGGCCGAGACGATGAAATGCCAGCAACGTCGTCTGCCAAGGCCGATGCCCAATGTCATAGTACAGAGCATGTCAAATCCAAAACACCAAATATCAGAAAAAAAAGGACTCCAAAACCTAAAATAAAATTGTCGGAGGAGAAGCGTAAACTTGCCAATATGCCATTTACCACACGGAGTGGCAAGGAACGGCTGAGGCCCTGGCCTATGTTCATGGCTAGTGGTTCAGCTTCACATGAGGATGGAAGCACTCAGCCTCTCGCTAGAAAAATGAAAAGACTCAAGCTGGCAAAAGCAGCACAGCAAAGAACTGTGCATTCTTCGAAATCCCAAATCCGAATTCCGAGCCCACCCGCTGGCGGTGATGCAGGGCAGTCTGGAGCGACTGCTGATGCTGACATCTGGTCCGGACTGAAGGACCTGACAACCATTACGGACATGTCGTCTACTGTCACTGCATATGATTCTCTCACCATTGATAGAATGGTGGAGGATTATATGAGTGACCGCATCCAAGTAGGCACGTCACACAGTCCGTACTTATACTGGCAGGAAAAAGAGGCAATTTGGAGGCCCTTGCACAAACTGGCTTTATTCTACCTAAGTTGCCCTCCCACAAGTGTGTACTCCGAAAGAGTGTTTAGTGCCGCCGCTCACCTTGTCAGCAATCGGCGTACGAGGTTACATCCAGAAAATGTGGAGAAGATGATGTTCATTAAAATGAATTATAATCAATTCCTCCGCGGAGACATTGACCAGCAGCAATTGCCTCCACAAAGTACACAGGGAGCTGACATGGTGGATTCCAGTGGGGACGAATTGATAATCTGTGAGGAGGGGGATGTACACGGTGATATATCGGAGGATGATGATGAGGTGGACATCTTGCCTCTGTAGAGCCAGTTTGTGCAAGGAGAGATTAATTGCTTCTTTTTTGGTGGGGGTCCAAACCAACCCGTCATTTCAGTCACAGTCGTGTGGCAGACCCTGTCACTGAAATGATGGGTTGGTTAAAGTGTGCATGTCCTGTTTTGTTTATACAACATAAGGGTGGGTGGGAAGGGCCCAAGGACAATTCCATCTTGCACCTCTTTTTTCTTTTATTTTTCTTTGCGTCATGTGCTGTTTGGGGAGGGTTTTTTGGAAGGGACATCCTGCGTGACACTGCAGTGCCACTCCTAGATGGGCCCGGTGTTTGTGTCGGCCACTAGGGTCGCTTATCTTTCTCACACAGTCAGCTACCTCATTGCGCCTCTTTTTTTCTTTGCGTCATGTGCTGTTTGGGGAGGGTTTTTTGGAAGGGACATCCTGCGTGACACTGCAGTGCCACTCCTAGATGGGCCCGGTGTTTGTGTCGGCCACTAGGGTCGCTTATCTTTCTCACACAGTCAGCTACCTCATTGCGCCTCTTTTTTTCTTTGCGTCATGTGCTGTTTGGGGAGGGTTTTTTGGAAGGGACATCCTGCGTGACACTGCAGTGCCACTCCTAGATGGGCCAGGTGTTTGTGTCGGCCACTAGGGTCGCTAATCTTACTCACACAGCTACCTCATTGCGCCTCTTTTTTTCTTTGCGTCATGTGCTGTTTGGGGAGGGTTTTTTGGAAGGGACATCCTGCGTGACACTGCAGTGCCACTCCTAGATGGGCCCGGTGTTTGTGTCGGCCACTAGGGTCGCTTATCTTTCTCACACAGTCAGCTACCTCATTGCGCCTCTTTTTTTCTTTGCGTCATGTGCTGTTTGGGGAGGGTTTTTTGGAAGGGACATCCTGCGTGACACTGCAGTGCCACTCCTAGATGGGCCCGGTGTTTGTGTCGGCCACTAGTGTCGCTAATCTTACTCACACAGCTACCTCATTGCGCCTCTTTTTTTCTTTGCGTCATGTGCTGTTTGGGGAGGGTTTTTTGGAAGGGACATCCTGCGTGACACTGCAGTGCCACTCCTAGATGGGCCCGGTGTTTGTGTCGGCCACTAGGGTCGCTGAGCTTAGTCATCCAGCGACCTCGGTGCAAATTTTAGGACTAAAAATAATATTGTGAGGTGTAAGGTGTTCAGAATAGACTGAAAATGAGTGTTAATTATGGTTATTGAGGTTAATAATACTATGGGATCAAAATGACCCCCAAATTCAATGTTTTAAGATGTTTTTTAGGGTTTTTTGAAAAAACCACCCGAATCCAAAACACACCCGAATCCGACAAAAAAAATTCGGTGAGGTTTTGCCAAAACGCGGTCGAACCCAAAACACGGCCGCGGAACCGAACCCAAAACCAAAACACAAAACCCGAAAAATTTCAGGCGCTCATCTCTACTTATAACCATATGAGATATTCTAAGTGCCGCTATCATTATTATTATTATTATTATTACTGTGATATATGTTATATTTTCATTATTTTAACATCTGAAAAGACTTACTGTCTTATTTAATATTTTTATTTAATAGTTTTAAACTGTTAATTTGGTGTGGTAAGACAACCTATCTGTTCTGTATACACTACCTACATGTTCTATTCTGTTTGTATGTCCCAATAAACTACATTTACTGTATATTTAATTAAGTCAAATTAGGAACCTCTTAGGGAAATGTTAGAGTAAACAGTTGCAGGCACACTATCGAGGCAAAGAGTTGCCATATTTACTGGCAGCACAGACATCCTTTTCTTCCCCCCAAAAAACCTCCACCTATCTTCTCCAGCAACTCACTGTATGGAGAGCAGCACATAATATATATTTGCTATCCGTCACCACCCGGACCTGGCTGCTGATGCTGCTGGGATATGTGCCCTGGTTAACAGGTAAGCCTGTGCTCAGTTCTCAAAACCAAATATAAATTTCTGTGTTGTTGGTACGGTGCGGAGATCAAGAATCTAGGCTTCTAACTAAAATGGTTAAAATGGTTCCCTCTCTCAGATTGGCATGACCTGATGTCTTTACCACAAAATATAAGCATAGGCACAATACTCTTAGCCAGTAATTACAGTGTCTCTAAACAGTGCTGCTATCTGTTCCCCAAAGTAGTGAGACACATCTTTATTAGCCTGTACAGGTGCAAGCACTAATTAGCCTCTTCTCGGGCTAAAGAACTGTAAATGGAATTAATGGATGGAGCCCACACTCACTCTCCATCCATAACCCCAGTAATCCTTAACCAGATTTTACTAAAGCCTAAAAGTCTTACCAAATCTGTTTTGTAATCACCAACATTTTTATGAGGTTTTAAAACATATAGGTCAGAACCTTGGGACAAATATATCTCCCATGTACACCCTCAACAGTGCTTTTATCACAGAACTAATACCTTATTGGGCGGTATAAAATGTTCTTGACTCCTTGGCCGATATTTACTAATATTCGTGTTTGAGTCGGTTTGTGTAGTGTTTTAACTCGTTTTGTATCGGGTGCATTTTCATGCAACTTTTTGAAACTATATACGCAAAGTTACGAAGCAGTTGACTTTATGGTTTTCGTGTTTTCCGATGTCGATGCCAGTCATTTTTTTTTGCACATTTACGGCCGTCATTGTCATTTGCGTACGTGTTTTTGTTGGTTTATTTTCTAAGTTAAACGCGGCAGGGTTTTTTTAAACCCCGGCCGCATTTTCCCTTTTAGTTTCGTTTTTCATCCCCGTTCGTGATTGGTTGTGTTTCAGATGTAGGAGTGTCTGTGCGCAACCATATAAATACGCCCCAAACCGTCCGCACCTCGTGGGTTTAGTTAGTGGTGAGGAGGGAGGTTGTGCTGTGGAGGTAGGTGAGTTTTTGGTTTGGTGAGGAGTGTTGTTTGCGATTTCTGAGTGTAGTATTGTGTTTGAAAGTAGTCTTGTCATTCTTGTAGTCTTGTTTTTTGAGGTTTTGTCTAATTTTTTGTCCAAGTATTTTTTATTTATAGTCCCTTGTCAGTGTGTGTGTGTGTGTGTGTGTGTGTGTGTGTGTCTGTGTGTGTGTGTGTGTGTGTGTGTGTGTGATTTGTGCAGTGGTAGTAGAGGAGTGTGTTGTTTGTATTTTTTTTCTGTGCTAAGTGTTTAGACACACAATTATGTGTGACTCAGAGGTGGGTGAGGTGGAGGGTGTGAGTGAGGGGGAGGAGGTCGGTCAGGTGGAGGAGGTGAGTGTGAGTGAGGTTAGTGAGGTGGAGGAGGTGGGTGAGGTTGCTGCAGCAGCCTCAAGTGACAGTGATAGTGACAGTCAGAGAGCTCCGCAGCCACACACCACTACTAAGACTGGGCGGAATGTCAAGTTTAGTTATGCAGAAAATGTGGCATTGGTGCGGGAGCTGATGAAGTATCAGCGGCAGCTATTTGGGCCCGAGTCCGCCAAGGTGCCAACACGGAAGAAGACGGTGTTGTGGGCAAAAGTTGTTGCTGCTGTCAATAGTGAGGGGGTAGTCAAGCGGACGGAGGACACGTGCCGCAAACGGTACTATGACATAAAGCGACATGTCAAGTCCAAAATGGCCAAGTAGGTGAAGTCGGCTCGAAAAACTGGTGGTGGGCAGCCCCATATTGCAAGATATCTGGAGTATGAGGAGCCCATGCGGAGTGTAATACCTCCTGAAGTAGTCTCTGCAACCCATGTCCGGGATTCAGATAGGCCCAGGAAGAATGGGGAGCATGTGTATTTGCATTAACATTCTATGACCTTACTTTTTTTTTTTTTTTTTCAATTGTGTGTCATGTGACGTTGCATATTACTCCCATCTTCAAGTGTGTGTCAGCAAATACATTTTTTTTGGTAATGTTTTCTCCAAAAGCCAATGTAACATCTTACTTTATTGTATGTCATGTGTTTTTTTTTTCTGTATATTTTCCATGTGTAGTTTGGACTTGGTGTGTCATTGAATTGTCCAGCAATAATGTTTTCCTTTTGCACATTTTTAAGTTTTTAATTTGTACTATGTTTTATATTTAGGTTATCCATGTGCAATGTTGCAAAAACAGTGGTTGTCATGTTAGAGGCTGGAGTAGTGGAAAGTGGTTTGGAAACCACTTACATGTGTAATGTCATTAGTACTGAATGTAATATTTTTTTAGATAAACCCACTATTTGAATGTTCAGTTTGAGTCTGTATTTGTACCCTGACACAACACTGCAGTCTAATTTTTTTTTTTTGGCTTTTGTTTTTGTTTGGCTCATATAGTGGTAATGTGTGTTTGGAGTGCCACATCACAGAGCAATTTCTATATTGCATCTGTAAAATTTTTCCTTTCATTACAAAATGAAGATGTGTGTGTTTTTGGTTGTTAGTGTATGTATTTTTACTTGTGTCCTATGTCTGTGTCCTGTACATGTTTTCCTGTGTTGCACTTTCCATAGTGCATATGGCTATTGGACAATGTTTTTTGTTTTATGTAGTGGTTTTTTGGTTTACGGTCCTTATGTTTTTTTTACAAAAAAAACAAGCATTTTTTACAGAATTAATGTTTATAAGCATAATGGGTGGACGTATAAACAATAGCATGAATACATGAGTTTTTATTTTGGTTTTACAGTGTTGGAAAAAAGCAGTACTGCTCGTCCTACAGTAACTCCCATGACATCTGATGATGATGACGCTGCGGAAGCAGGTAAAGTGTCCATTGTAGTATAGGGTATGTTTGTAAAGGAATGGCCATAACAACATTTAACTTTCAATACTAGATCCATCAAAAGAAGTCTGGAGCAGCAGAAGTCGGACTTCTGTAACACACCACCAAAAAAACATGTGGCAGCAAAGAAAGCAAGGTCTGATGTCCAGGGCCAACCACAGCAGGCTACCCCGCCACGAAGATTATCGACAGTATGTTCGGTCCCCCCACTCCAAATTTTAGACACACCTCCAAGACGTGAACATCACTCCCCTCATCTTGATTGTGAGTATCAAACTGAAATAAATTTAAGAAATTTCAGATCGTAATTAAACTTTTACTTAAACGCAATAAGTCAAAACACATCAAAATCTGATATACTTACCGAAGTCAGTAAAACATGAAATGTAATCCTACAGAAATGGCCTTGTCCACATCCTGTAAATATATGTATGTCCACTTCAGCCATACAGTAGCACATTGTGTGTAAGATGCTGCAACAGAAACTCATGTTTAATTTTGGAAAATAGTAAGGTTGTTTAACAAATTTTCACATGTGTGTTTGACCTAACATTGCCAAATACATATAAAAACATTACTATGTTAGTTTTTGAAAAGCTATAAGGTAACACATTATGGATTACAATGTGTTTTTATGGTGGAGTATGTCTGATCTACAATAAAACTAATGTGTTTGCTGTCACAATGAAGTAACCAGACACATTTGCCACAAACAGGCATATGTATGTATTTAAGTTATGAGTGAAGATGTTGCTAGGCAGGATATCTGAAAGAAACAGTCAATGACATGTGTTCCATGTGTAGTGATTTGTTATAATTTATCTAACATATGGATAGCTAACGGATATTTTTTCAAAATTTCAGCTTCTACTCCTGGTAACAGCATCCCTCTGCAACAACAGCAACACAGTGAAATGGATGAGACAATCATGTTAGAAATGCAGCCATTAAGCCAAGGAATCAGCCCCCCAGCACCTGTGAGTACACCACCACAGCAAAGCACACCACCACCACAACACAGCCCAACAACACCAGTAACACAAGGCCCTGATCACGTGTTTTGGAACATTTGGGCTAGACAGCAGGCCACTAATGAAGATTGCCTGCGTAGGCAGACACAAATGTTTGCAAGCCTACCATGTCACCTCAGAAGAATAACCAGAAATATGAGTAGACAAAATGAACAAACCAGGAGAATTGGCAATACCATGGAACTCATGCGTGCAGACAATACTCTGGTCATGGCCAACTTACAGCGCATAGTGAAAGAACAGCACAGACTAATGGAAGAACAGCACAGACAACAGCAAAGCTATATGAACATTTTTCAAAACAATCAAAAGATAAATTAAACTTTATTCCGAATTGTAGACAATCAAAATGCTGCTACACGTGAACTCAATGCCACCCTCACTAACCTCAATGAAACACTCAGATCCATGCACCAACAGCAAACAAGCAGCAGTTCTGCTACGACTACTCCAAATATCACGCCAGTGTCATCACCACCAAGACGCTCCACCAGAACACGCCAAGATGACAGTGGTAAAGGCAAAGGGCAGGACAAGCAGCCACCCCAAAAAAAATAACAAATAAACCACACATTTTTAATTTCAGAGAAGTAAATCAAAATACTTAGTAAGTGTATGTCTGTCAAAATAGATATAACACTTAGATCCTTGACAATTTGTACAACATCATTAATTATAAGTGGTACAAACAACAGGAAATTTGTACGCACATTTATTCATTACCATCTTTGATTTTTTTGGGAGGAGGGAAATGTTGTTTGAGCTGCACATAGATATTAGCAGGAAGTAACCAGACCAGTTGATTTTTTTTCTAATCATTACTCTTTCTAGATTCCAATCATTCTCATATCCTGCAGACACAATAATTGGCAGCCAGGCAGAATGTCTTTAGCAGGAAGTAACCAGACCACTTGATTTTTTTTCTAATCATTACTCTTTCTAGATTCCAATCATTCTCAAATCCTGCAGCCAATACAAATTACAATGTGATTGTTAACTATTTTACATTTCTTCTATATACAACATTACAAGAATAACACAATTGAGTTGGTTAAAAAGGTTTTAATATGTTGTGATTGAATATAGATAATTCAGTACCAAAATGAATGTCATTATTTTTGGGCCATGTTTGTGTGTGTTAAAAATGAGTAATCAGTTTCTTACACATGATGCAGATACACAGAAATGTGAATTTAAAAAAAAAAACACAAAAAATGTGTATAATAATGTATATATGTGGCAAACTGTGTATTTACTTACAAATCAGCAAGTTTACTGCAGCAAACAATATGAAATAAATTATTTTGGATGAGACTAAGTTTGTGTCCCTTAAATATGATGGAGCATCACACATAGGGACACATGTATTCCTCAAGGCTAACATATTATATGTGGAGGACTGTTTAATTAGGACACAGGTTCTCAAACTCGGGCCTCAGGACCACACACAGTGCATGTTTTGCAGGTCTCCTCACAGAATCACAAGTGAAATAATTAGCTCCACCTGTGAACCTTTTAAAATGTGTCTGTGAGTAATTCATACACCTGTGCTTCTACTGGGTTACCTGCAAAACATGCACTGTGTGGGGTTCTGAGGGCCGAGTTTGAGAACCTGTGCATTAGGATGTTACACACAATCATAAAGTAAAATACCAAATAAATTACTCTGTGGATTATGTGTGCTTGTAATAAATTTTCAATCCAAGTTTATTAACACTTATCCAGACTTCATGCATACCACTCATAATCTGTTGTTTTGAGTTTTTAAATAAACACAATACACATGCTACATTTGTATAGCATAAAGCGAGGGTATGTTTGTATGTCTCAAGGAGACAGACACATTCTGAGTAACGGTTTTTAATTGAAAAATGGGGAAACATATATTTAGGCTTAGACAACAAATGAAAGAGGCAAACAAAACTTACCTTAAAAATAACGATATATGAGGTCTTGCCTAACATGCCTCCCTACATCTGTTCTCCAAGTATCACCAGATGTCTCTAATTCCTCTGCTTGCTGGCTGCTTTCTTCATCCTCCTCCTCAACATGTGGCAGATGTTGTTGCAAACACATGTTATGAAGAAAGAAGCAGCAGAACACAATTTGAGTCACCTTCAAAGGACTATACAACAAAAGGCCACCAGACTTATCCAGACACCGAAACCTAGATTTCAGCACACCAAAACATCTTTCTATCACATTCCGCGTGGACTTATGTGCATGATTGTAATTGTGTTCAGCAGGGGTATCAGGTCGGGACAATGGAGTTAGAAGCCAAGAGAAACAGCCATATCCTCCATCACCTAAAAGACAGATTTAGTAACGTGATTCATGTTAAGATACAGCAACACATAAGTAACACACTGTGGGGCAGATGTATTAACCTGGAGAAGGCATAAGGAAGTGATAAACCAGTGATATGTGCAAGGTAATAAAGGCAGCTGGCAATCTGTCCCTAAATTATAATTTATATATTGGAGCTGATTGGCTGGTGCCTTTATCACCTTGCACATATCACTGGTTTATTACTTCCTTATGCCTTCTCCAGGTTAATACATCTGCCCCTGTAATTGGACAAAGTATACGCAGGCCTACACATATCAAATTACATACCCAGCAGCCACCCATCTGGCATTTGTCCGCCCTCAAACTTATCAAAGAGGGATAACTGACTAAGGATGAAGGAGTCATGGCAGCCCCCAGGGTAACCAGCAACAACACTCATTATTTTGAGATTTGCATCACAAACCACCTGCACATCTGTGGAGTGCTCTAGATGACGATTAGTATAGATGTGCTGCCTGCCCCTAGATGGTCTCAGCTGAATGTGTGTGCAATCTATGGCTCCCATCACATTGGGCATGCCAGTCAGCTCATAGAAATGTACCCTGACGGCATGCCACTGAGACTCCTGGGTAGGGAAGCAGATTGAGGCATCGATGTGGGGCTGCAAAAAAGCCAACACCTGTGTGTATATTTGAAAGAAAAATAAACATGAGATTTTAGGACAGAACTGGCCACCGAGAAATTTAAAAAAAACAAAAAACAGAGGAGGTAGTTAGGTATACATCACCTGTGTTAATATTCTTAAAAATGAGGGCTGTGAGATTCCTATGACATCCCCAGACACAGCCTGAAAGCTCCCAGTAGCCATAAAGTGCAACACAGCCAGGAGTTTGTGCAGGCCTGAGATAGAGCGAGAGCGTGCTGTCTCAGGGTCTAGGCCCAGTTTGACAAGGTCATACAGATGGAAAATGTTGTTACGATTTAGACGGAACATCTGTATGACCGTATCATCGGACAATGCGTTCAAGTTTAAACTCCACCTAAAAAAATGAGGCCTGCGCAGCCTCCGTGGAACCTGTACAACCTGCTGACCATGTTCAGTTTCCTGGCCCTGGTTACTTACAGGCTGATGTCTGAGTCTTATGAATCCCACAGCACA
The DNA here is from genome assembly GCF_028390025.1 of Pseudophryne corroboree. NCBI lineage: Eukaryota > Metazoa > Chordata > Amphibia > Anura > Myobatrachidae > Pseudophryne > Pseudophryne corroboree. Next base: position 471,694,306 of record NC_086449.1, read on the forward strand.
CAAAATATCACTGGCCCACAGTCCTGCTGCCATTTCTGAGTGTAGGTGGATTGAAATGGGCCTAAGATCCTTTTATAGGCATCCTAATTCAGGTGTGAGTGATTTGTAAGTTGCAACACATGTAAACACGCCTGAAAAAAGCAGGTCTATTTTTTTGCCGCTTTTTTTAACAAATCGCAAAAAAATACGACCGCGATTGAGCACTCAGGGACTAACACCCGAATACGAATGAATAGTGAATATCCGTGTTGTATGAAATAACAGCCGCGTTTGACAGATGGTCTATTCATTCGTATTTTTGAACTTTGCCATTAAAACCAAACACTGCTGAGATTTGTGCTTAGTGATTCCCGTGTTGGGACTTAGAAAAAAAAACACAAATCGGACAAACTCGATTTTTTAGCAAATATTGGCCCTTGAATCTATTTCGGAGATGTGGTTATTCCCATGGTACCCACTTTCACAATTGGTGGAGTTGATCTGTTATTGCTACTTTCTGGCAACAAGTATTACTCATCTCTAAAACACTGGTTGGTCCAGACATTTTTGCAGATTTTCGTCAGACTGTTTTTAGGTTGGGAGGGAGATCTTTAGCGCTCGCTGTACCATCCCCAACTCCCCTGTGTTCTGTCACTGAGTCACACCCCCCCTGTTCTGTCACTGTGTCAAACCACCAGTGTTCTGTCACTGTGTCAACCCCGTGTTCTGTCACTGTATCACCCCCCATGTTCTGTCACTGTGTCACCCCCCTTGTTCTGTCACTGTGTCACCCCCACAATGTCCTGTCACTGTGTCACCCCCACCGTGTTCTGTCACTGTGTCACACATTTTCCCAGGGGCCATAAGACACTGGATAATTTGCTTGCTGCGCAATGATTATCCCAAATAAAATGTTAATGTGTAAAAGGGGACTTTACCTTCCGTACTGTGTAAAAGGGGCTCTACCTGCCATAATATGTTAAATGGGGCTCTACCTTCCATACTGTGTAAAAAGGGGACTCTACCTTCCATACTGTGTAAAAGGGAGCTCTACCTGCTGTAATATGTAAAATGGAGCTCTACCTGCCGTAATCTGTAAAAGGCGACTCTACCTGGTGTAATATGTGACAGGGGCTCTACCTGGCATAATATGTGTTAAAGGGGCTCTACCTGGTGCAATGTGTGTAAGTGGCGCTACTGTGTGGCGTAATTTGAATAATGGAGACTATTGTGCAGCCTAATATGAATCTGTATTATTTTTTGGCCATGCCCCTTCCACATGAAGTCACGTCCCAATATTTTTGGGATGTGGGTGGAGCTGCTATTTTGTGTGCGGCCCTTGAATACTGACAGGAAAGTGTCAAGTGGCCCCTCAGCTGAAATAATTGCCCACCTCTACTCTAGATTGTAAGTTCTCATGAGCAGTTTCCTCTATTTCAGGTTTCAGGTCTACACATCCTTCATTAACCTGTTTACACTTGTTCTGTTTTGTATGATTCTTTTTTATGATTTGGCACTCTAATTGTCTGGCAATGATGATGACAGTCATCTAGAAGACCATGACAAAGTGTATCATTACTATCAAGCAGAAAAAAACTTATTGGAGCTAGAGGACAAAAATAAAGTGTCAAAACAAATATGTTAACATATGTTAAATATGTTAGAAATATGTTACCTTATTTCATTGGGACTCACAAGACTATGATTGGAGTATCTGGGCACACCCCTGGACTCCATTTCCCTTAATCCAATGGAATCCTTAATAATAATCCCCCACACTGTGAGAGACTCCCTGTGGGTTTTCATATATATATATATATATATATATATATATATATATATATATATATATATATATATATATATATATATATATATATATATATATATATATATATAACAATTCCTGAGTGCGCTAAAGTTCTTGTATAGATTGAATGGAAGTCCTTCCAAATGGATATATCTTATACTGTAGAAGATGGGGTTTTCTGGATTCCTGCAGTGGATAACCCCTCACCAAAAAGTCACCCAAACAAACAATTAGAATAAAATTATTTAATAGCAAAATTAATTAAAAAAAGCCTTATACAGAAGGTCTTATGAACTATTGTACATGAAAACAAATTATTTTATGATTCCATAAATATCCAGTAGGTGATATGGATGTACGAACTCCCTCACCTTAACAAGGTGTAAACTTGGTACAAGGGAGCGTTATCCTCAACTGGATTACTGATTTGTAGCTGATAAATCCAACGCGTTTCGTCTATTTGACTTCATCAGGGGTAGCTTGTTTGGGGACATAGAGAAACTAATTATAATTCTTGAAAAAAAAACTGATATTCTTAGGGTATAATATTAAGTGAAAAAAAGGAAATTAATGAGCACCTACCAAAAATGTTAGGATCAAAATATTACATCAATAGTTCTGCAGTAAAGATGTTTTTAAAACAACCTAAGTAAAAATAAGACTCATTGTGAGGGGTTGTGCCTTCTTTCAACTAAAAAACTGCTGTGAATAAATGGAATGAAATAAACTACCTTTATATAAAGGCAAGCTCTTCATATATAATAGGAACATGGACCTTAAAAAGTGGCTTCCCACTTTGACTCTAAAAAGAGCCTTTCCATCTTTAGTACTGGATCACCCTGCCAAAATAGAGTGAAAATGGGCCATGTACTATATGATTAGCTGAGAAAAAAAGATTTATGAGTATACTGATAACAATAAAAATAAAGATGAAAAAGGTACTCCAAAGGCACATACCTAAAACCATGTACTGATTCAGTGCAATGGAAAAAAAAAAAATATATATATATATATATATATATATATATATATAAATGTGCTTTCTGGTGCCCGGCACTCCTGATCCTTAAGCGCACTTGCCTGGGTGCCCTCCGCTCCAGATCAGATACCACTAAAACAAATGCAGCGTCACTCCAGGGCTTTGAAAAAATCTTTGTGTCTTTATTCCATCACTGTTCCAACGTTTCGGGGTCCGTAACCCCTTTGTCACACACACCTTGACAAAGGGGTTACGGACCCCGAAACGTTGGAACAGTGATGGAATAAAGACACAAAGATTTTTTCAAAGCCCTGGAGTGACGCTGCATTTGTTTTAGTGGTATATATATATATATATATATATATATATATATATATATATATATATATATATATATATATATATACGGAAGCATCTGCAAAAAAAGGGGACATAATTTGGTTTGCATAAGGTGTATCAGCTATTACAATTTTCCTCAGCAAAGAATACAGAAAATATATACATACCAAAAGGTATATCCAGAGTAAAGATAATTATTAATAAACTGGAACTTCCAAAAGGACCCACATTTGTATCTTAAAATAAAAGATAATTCAACTATTGTAACATATAAGTACAATCATTTTAAGATAATGATTTAACTGCAGCCTTTAAACACAAATGTATCAGAAAAAAGCACTCACCATAAATGATCTCCTAACTTGCAACCATGGGTGTGGAAATTTCAGAATGAAATGCCTCTCACCCTGGCTGCTATTTAAACTCCTAGTGTGATTACATCATTTCCCTTAATTAGCTGCATTTTGCATTACTGCTGACTAATAAAACTTATGTTTAAATTTACTACAACGAGGCTTAGTGGTCTGTTTGATAAACCTAGATGTCCTGTGTAAAATAGGGATAATTCTTATGCTACATTCTATTGGCAAAAATCTCTATTTAAAGTTAAACCAGACTGAAAATGACTTCAGCTGGTAAGGAACTAATGATTCTGGTATGCGTTTCAGCTGGAACGCATCACATGCCCGGAAATAAATATCTATCTCCTTCAGAACAGGGAAGAATAGTATGCCTGCATAGTATAGCCAAACTGCGCCCCCATCGGTCACCTGACGAGAACCGCGATGATGCCACGGACTCCGTCAGCGCGCCGGGCTTAGCATCTGTGAGCTGGGGTCTCTGATGCGAGCGACGCCGGAGACGCTAAGCCCGGCGCGCTGACGGAGTCCGTGGCATCAACGCGGTTCTCGTCAGGTGACCGATGGGGGCGCAGTTTGGCTATACTATGCAGGCATACTATTCTTCCCTGTTCTGAAGGAGATAGAAATTTATTTCCGGGCATGTGATGCATTCCAGCTGAAACGCATACCAGAATCATTAGTTCCTTACCAGCTGAAGTCATTTTCAGTCTGGTTTAACTTCAAATAGAGATTTTTGCCAATAGAATGTAGCATAAGAATTATCCCTATTTTACACAGGACATCTAGGTTTATCAAACAGACCACTAAGCCTCGTTGTAGTAAATTTAAACATAAGTTTTATTAGTCAGCAGTAATGCAAAATGCAGCTAATTAAGGGAAATGATGTAATCACACTAGGAGTTTAAATAGCAGCCAGGGTGAGAGGCATTTCATTCTGAAATTTCCACACCCATTGTTGCAAGTTAGGAGATCCTTTATGGTGAGTGCTTTTTTCTGATACATTTGTGTTTAAAGGCTGCAGTTAAATCATTATCTTAAAATGATTGTACTTATATGTTACAATAGTTGAATTATCTTTTATTTTAAGATACAAATGTGGGTCCTTTTGGAAGTTCCAGTTTATTAATAAATATCTTTACTCTGGATATACCTTTTGGTATGTATATATTTTCTGTATTCTTTGCTGAGGAAAATTGTAATAGCTGATACACCTTATGCAAACCAAATTATGTCCCCTTTTTTGCAGATGCTTCCGTATATATATATATATATATATATATATATATATATATATATATATAATTATTATTTTTTATTATTTTTTTTTTTTTTCCATTGCACTGAATCAGTACATGGTTTTAGGTATGTGCCTTTGGAGTACCTTTTTCATCTTTATTTTTATTGTTTTCAGTATACTCATAAATCTTTTTTTCTCAGCTAATCATATAGTACATGGCCCATTTTCACTCTATTTTGGCAGGGTGATCCAGTACTAAAGATGGAAAGGCTCTTTTTAGAGTCAAAGTGGGAAGCCACTTTTTAAGGTCCATGTTCCTTTTATATATGAAGAGCTTGCCTTTATATAAAGGTACTTTATTTCATTCCATTTATTCACAGCAGTTTTTTAGTTGAAAGAAGGCACAACCCCTCACAATGAGTCTTTATTTTTACTTAGGTTGTTTTAAAAACATCTTTACTGCAGAACTATTGATGTAATATTTTGATCCTAACATTTTTGGTAGGTGCTCATTAATTTCCTTTTTTTCACTTAATATTATACCCTAAGAATATCAGGTTTTTTTCAAGAATTATAATTAGTTTCTCTATGTCCCCAAACAAGCTACCCCTGAAGAAGTCAAATAGACGAAACACGTTGGGTTTATCAGCTACAAATCAGTAATCCAGTTGAGGATAACGCTCCCTTGTACCAAGTTTACACCTTGTTAAGGTGAGGGAGTTCGTACATCCATATCACCTACTGGATATTTATGGAATCATAAAATAATTTGTTTTCATGTACAATAGTTCATAAGACCTTCTGTATAAGGCTTTTTATGAATTCATTTTGTTATTAAATAAGTTTATTCTAATTGTTTGTTTGGGTGACTTTTTGGTGAGGGGTTATCCACTGTAGGAATCCAGAAAACCCCATCTTCTACAGTATAAGATATATCCATTTGGAAGGTCTTCCTTTTCAATCTATACAAGAACTTTAGCGTACTCAGGAATTGTTTTTTCTGTTAATGTAAGTTTGAGATTTGGCAACGGAGATCTCACTTGTAGTGCTGCTCTTTTCCTTTAGGCGCAAGATAAGGATAATTTTTTTGTGATATATATATATATATATATATATATATATATATATATATATATATGTATATATGTATGTAGGATTTAATTGGCACTCACCTTTACAGTAATTTAAAATGCTCCGGTGCCCTCAGGAAACTGAATTTGCAGGAGAAACATCACACAAGCAGCGGCACTCGGAGACTGATGCAGCAGGTAGTTGCAAAAAAGTGTAATTTAATACATTACAAAGAATGCGTCCCTAAGCATGTTGTATTAAATTACACTTTCTTTTTTTTTTAAACTCTTTATTTATACCAGGAGACAAAAAGTATACAAAACAAATTCAATTGTACAATACAAGGTGAAAACCAGTCTCCGTGGAGGTTTTTTTTTCCAAAAATTTTTCAGTTTACAGATAAACAAACAAAGAAGTCCCGCAAGAGGGGACCCATTACAAAGGAGAAAGAAACAGGGGGGAGCAAAGGGGAGAGAAAATAGGGGGGAAAGTTGAAAAGGACAAGCTCAGAAGCAAAAGACAAGGCCTATCTAGGCCATGAGGGGAAAAGTATATCCAAGATAACTATATATGATGCATAAACATACCAACATAGATATAGGTATACGGGTCAGGCTTTGGTCAAGAACTGTCGAATAATGAGAAGAGCCGGATGAAGCCCAGAGGGAGGATCCAGAAACAGTATGGCTAGATATATACAGGAGGCATGAACAAAGGAATATGTCGCACATCAGTGTGGGGGAGACATCATGAGCAACCAGGGGCCCCAAACGAGTTCAAATTTATGGGGACAGTCATGTAGACAATAGGTGATCTTCTCCATATTAGCCACCAACCAAATATAATTATTCAGGGCAGGGATAGTAGGAGCAGCGGACGCCTTCCAATTTTTAGCAAATTAAAGATTTAGCAGCCACAAAAATATGAGAATACAATTTATTAAGGAGAGGGTCAAGGTCTGGAAATGGCCTAGCCAATAAAAATACCCACGGGTCCAGTGCAAGTCCTAAGCCAGAGAGGGATTTCAGTATGTCAAGCACTTTATTCCAGCACGGGGCTATATGCAGACAAGTCCACCATATATGGAAAAGAGTTCCCCGCTGACCACATCCTCGCCAACAAACAGGAGTAGCAGAAGGAAACAACCTAGACAATTTGTCCGGGGTGTAGTACCACCGATAATATAATTTATAGGATGTCTCCTTGAGTCGGGTAGAGATAGAACTTGTAGCTATGCCCTCCCGTACCTCCTCCCAACAGGCATCGTCCGGTGGGGGACCCAGGTCCCTCTCCCTCTCCTGCTCATGGCGAGTCTGCGATCCCGAGGCAACTCCAACCAGCATAGTATAGATCAGCGAAATTAGCCCTCCCCCTATGGGTTTTTTAGTACATAGGGATTCAAACGAGGTAAGCTCCCGTAATACGTCAGCTTGAGGCAAGGAGAGAAGGAAATGTCGGATTTGAAAGTATTCAAAAAAAGGAGGGGATAGAGAGGAAAACCTACATTTGATATCGTCTATCGACATCCAGTGGTCCTGGAGAGAGAGATCATATACCACGTGAACCCCCGCACTAAACCAGGATGTGAAACGAGAAGATGTAACCCCATCAGGGAAGGCAGGGTTGTCCCAGAGAGGGGTGAGGGGGGAGTGGGGGGAGGACAAATTATATTTCCTAAGAGATTTATGCCAGATAGAAAGATGGAATTTTAGAGAGGGAAAAGGGTTCGTTAGAGTGAGCGGATACGGTTTGCCCAGACCCCACAGTAAAGACAGTGAGCGAACCCCCAGAGAAAGGGCTGCCAGGTCGACCCAGGCAATAGAGCCTCGGGGCACAAAAGAAGCCACCATTTGACTCAAATGGCTAGCCAGATAATAAAATTTAACATCGGGAAATCCCTGACCCTCCTCAGAACGAGGAAAACGAAGCACAGGGAAAGCTATCCTTGGGGGTTTATCGTTCCAAACAAACTTTACAAATGAGGACTGGGCGTCCCTAAGAACCCTCTCCGGAACCCTCACAGGCAAAGTTTGGAAAAGGTAGAGGAGTTGTGGCATTACTGTCATTTTGAGAGCAATAATCCTACCCAGCCAGGATATAATATGGGACCTCCATTTAGCCAGGTCCGATTTAATCTTAATAAGTAGTCGCGGGAAGTTTTCCGAGTATAGAGAGTTATAGTGGGAAGTAATATATACACCCAGATATTTAATCTTATTTGTCTGCCAGCGAAGATCATAGGAGGACTGCAGGGAGCGTTTAAGTTCTCCAGGGACATGTAATAACATCGCTTCGGATTTAATAAAATTGATTTTAAAGCCCGACAGGGAGCCATATTCCTCAATGATCTGATATAAGGCGGGGAGAGGAGACTGCGGCTAAGTTAAAGACAACAGTATATCATCCGCAAAAAGCGAAATCTTAAACTCCCGTGGGCCCGCCCTCACTCCCCGAATTCCGTCAGAGTTCCTTATCATCGCGGCCAGGGGTTCTATAACCATGGCAAACACTAAGGGAGAGAAAGGACACCCCTGTCTTGTGCCATTAGATAATGGGAAGGGAGGGGATAATATTCCGTTAGTGAGAACTTTAGCTATGGGGGAGGAGTAGAGGGCAGAGACTCCTGTTAAAAATTCAGCCGATATCCCAAACGCCTGCAGAGTCTGGAACAGGAAAGGCCACAAAATGCAATCGAACGCCTTTTCGGCGTCGAGTGAGAGGATAATAGATGGAGAGTGTCTGCAGTTCAGCAAATGGATAAGATCAATTGCTCTCCTAGTGTTGTCCCTGGCCAAACGACCAGGGATAAATCCCACCTGGTTATAGTGTATCAAACTCGGAAGCACACCGTTGAGACGGGAAGCTAAGATTTTGGCATAGAGCTTAATGTCCAAATTCAATAGGGATATCGGCTGATAATTAGCACAGTCCCTAGGGTCCCTGCCCTCCTTGTGGATAACTATCACCCTGACCTCCAGCATAGTGCTTGGGAACGAGGCGCCATGCAGGACTGCGTTAAACAAAACTCTAAGGTGGGGGATCAAAATGGAGCCAAATTTTTTGTAATATGAAGCCGAGAAGCCATCACGGCCTGGGGCTTTAGAGGATTTAAAGTTCCTCAGGACGGCAGCAATCTCCTCGTCGGTTATATCCTTATTCAGCTCCAAGGAGTCGAGTTCAGACAGCCGAGGGAGATCGGCCCTATGCAAAAGTTCTGAAATTAAAACATCCGGGAGACCAGGACCCGAGGGGGCTGAGTCTAAGTTATAGAGTTTAGCATAATAGTCTCGAAACACCCTATTTATGGCATCTGGGTTATGCAAAACTTTGCCAGAGTCAGCAGTCACAGCCAAAATATTATTCCGTGACTGCTGTGCTCTGAGACGGGATGCCAAGAGTCTATCAGCTTTGTCTCCCTTCTCATAGAAGGACTGATTAAGCTTCCGGAGAGTCTTCGCCGTACGCTCTGACAGGGAGAGCGAGATCGAAGATCTCGCTTCCAGCTAAGCCTCTAAGTTGGCAGGGGTAGGGGACAATTTATGTCGTCTCTCAAGGTTCTGGAGATTGGTAGATAGTGAAAGGAAACTAGCTTCCTGAGTCTTTTTGAACCGAGAGGCCTGGCTAATCAAATGGCCACGTAGGACAGCCTTATGAGCTTCCCATAAGGTAATAGGCGAAATCTCCGGGAGGTCACTAAGTAGAAAATAGTCCGTGAGACAACACTTAATCTGGTCAGTGACTTCCGGACTATGCAACAAGGAATCATTCAACCTCCAAGAGGCAGGGGGGGGGGGAGGGGGGCAATGGACTGGAGATCGACAGATATCGGGCAATGGTCAGACCATATCATAGGATGTATACTAGTAGATTTTAATTTAGAGGATAGATCCTGGCTGAGTAGGATCATGTCTATCCTGGAATAGGACTTGTGGACAGGGGAATAAAAAGTATAATCCCTAGTTAGGGATCCGTCAACCTATATGAGTCAAAAAGTAGGTGAAGTTTCAAAAGTTCTGACAGCAAAAGAGATGCCGAGGTCGAGCGTTTAGGGTTAGAAGATGAAGGAGAAGAAGGGGAGGACCTATCCAATGAAGCGTCAAGAACCTCATTAAAGTCTCCTGCTACTATAAGCTCACCCTTACAAAGTCTGGCTACATGTGAATTCAAGCTTCTAAAGAAGGTGGCCTGGTTTTGGTTCGGAGCATAGACATTAACAAGAGTACAAAGGATATTATTTAGCTTCCCAATAAGAATGAGCCATCTACCAGATTTATCCACATGACTGTCCAAAAACTCGAACGTAAGGTGGGCGGCTAACAAGATGGAGACCCCTCTCTTTTTATGTGTGGCATCACAGGCATGAAAGGTAAGGGGGTAGGATTTAGACTTTAAATCAGGATGAAGGGATTTCTTAAAGTGAGTTTCCTGTAAAAAAAAAACTATATCCCCTTTAGCCTGCTTAATGGAGAGAAAAAGCTTGGTGGGGCTGTTCAAACCTTTAACATTATATGAGTATATTCTAAGAGCCATGACAACCGAGATTTCGGAACGCTTCACCTCCTCCCTCCGGACTCCACAGCTCCGCTGCAACCTGAAACAAAAATTTCAGAAACAGACATGGCAAACGGCATATATCCTTACACCCCTGAACAAGAAAAAAGAGATAGAGGGACAAGAGAGACAAGAGTCGAGAAAAGTAGGAAAGAAGGGAAGGTTGGAGACCAGAAAAAATCACATCTGGTCTAACGTGCCGGTCAGGAATAGACAGAGAAAGGTCACTAAGTGACAACAACCGGACTGGGGTATAATACCCTACAGAGGGGACGCGGCCCGGCCGGGCCAGGTGCATCTTGGACGATGGACCCCAACTATCATGCATCCCGAGTCCAGGGACCTATGTTACAGGGAGCTAAAATGGGACAAACTTCCTAAATACCACTACCAGAAAAGGTAGCCGGTAACACATAAGTAACTACCCAGGGCCTAAACGTAGATCACCTCAGGCGAGCTATAGAACCAACGAACAATAAAACGAAAAAAACGTCAGAACCAGTACAAAGAGGTTCAGTGCCCGTAAGGGGAGTCCCAGCCCACCATCTCCCCCAAATGTACGTATACAGAGGGAAGAACTGAAAGCCTACAGACATGAGTTAGATACTGGGGGGACAAAGCTGGTAGACGTGGTGGAAAAAGAGAAAGGTTACAGTTTCACTACATATACATGCGCAGAAACAACAAAGTACAAGATTAAACAATAAGTCAACACATAAGGCTTCAACTAGGAGGGCCAACAGAGGCAGATTTCCGTATAGAGGGCACTCTCGTCCAGTCCCTATTCAAGGACCGTCTGGGGGTGGCAATCAACTCTGTGGGAGATATCTCGGCCGTCCGCTGCGGAGTCTCAGACAGGGCCGGAGGAGTAGAGAGGCCCAAGGTGTGTAAGAGTCCTTTAGCTTCGGCCAGATCCCTAGCCGAGTGGAGGCGATTATGATGCCACACCAGAATGCAAAAGGGGAAGCCCCATCTATAACGGAAGCCATTGTCCCAAAGTGCTGAAGTAATGGGTCTGAACTCCTTTCTTTTAAGCAGGGTGGCGGGAGCAATATCCTGAAATATTTGGAGAGAGTGCCCCAAAAATTCCAGTTTGGAGAGCTTCTGGGCCTCTCTAAGAATTTCCTCCTTGGTTGTATAATAATGGCAACGAAGAATAACGTCCCTGGGTTGAGCCGAATCTTGGGAGCGAGGGCGGAGAGCCCTATGGGCCCGATCCAATAAAAGTTGGTCTTCTGGAAGTGAAGGCGAGAGGTGCACAAACAACTTCTTAAGGTAATCGTGCAGGGATGTCATATCGACGTCCTCCAGGACCCCTCTGACGCGAAGATTGTTACGTCCCGCCCTATTGTCTTTATTCTCTTGACAATCCAGGATTACCTGCATCTCCTGTTTTAGGCCCTGAATTTCGTCACCCATGCCTTGTTGGAAGGTGACCACTTCATCCATTTTAGACTCTAAGTGGTCCGTTCTGTCTCCAAGGTCGGTAACGTCGGCCTTAAGAGAGGCAATCGCCGCGTGCACCTCCGCCTGCACCGCCTGCATGGATTTCCTCGTCTCCTGAATCTCGCAGAAAAGCATATGTAGGTCTTTCCGAGTCAACGGGGAGTGATCTGAGTCTTCAGAATCCGAAATATCAGGTAGCGAGGGAGCTCCCGCGCCCGGTGACTTAGTATTCGAGTAAGCGTACTTTTTTAGGCTCTGGCCCTGGTCCGCTCAATGTTGCTTTTTGTTACCTCTGGGCATGGTGGGAAATATGGGTAGATTGACCTAATAAGATCACTGCATTACAGAACTAGAAAAGTCCCGGTAGTAGGAAAAATACGCTGCAGCGATTATGACATAAATAGCGGTGAGAGAAGGTCCCAGGACTCAGGGCATGTTTCCATTGATCACATTGTAGGAAAATAGGTTCACTCAGGCAGCTGAAATCAAACAACAGAATCCGCCAGTAGATGGAGCTCCAGCTTCAGTTATCATAGGTGAAACAAGACAAGACAGCCAGGGCAAGGCAGAGACATAATAGGGGTTCCCCCAGTATTAGGGCAGCGATCTCTGGGGGGTCCCACCCGATCTCCGTCTGATGTAAGTCAGCTTCCCAGGATGAGAGAGTGGGGGGATAGACACAGGTGGCCACAGTGCACAGAGATGTGCCAATTCACGCCTTCAAACTGATCCCCACTGCATATAACTACTATTCAATACCTGCAGGGGAACTTGAGGCAGGGCCCAGTGGGTGGTGGGTCCCGGCCACGGACCAGCCAGAAGCCAAGGCACCTCACCTCCCCCACTGTCTGCTGAGGGATGCAGAAGTTTTCCTGGCCCTGAACAAATATGGCCGCCGCCATCCTAATGAGGCCAGGTTTATCCCCAGCGAGGTCCCAGATATGCTAGCTGCCTGGAGAACTGCGGCGCCGGGAGAGGAGGGCAGAGGAGAGCAAGCCCCGTCTGATGTAACGAGGCGGCTGAGCCACTCGCAGACTCACGGAGACCCGCGGCGGCCGCCGCCACAGCTACTACACTCCGCGCGGCACTGGACGGGAACAACCCGCCGCACTCACCCGGCCACGGAGCCCGTCGGTCAGCTTCGGAGGTCCCTCCAGCGCTCCTGAAAGCCGCAGTCAGGTTGCGATAGGGAGCCAGGCACAAATGGAGGATGCAGCCAGGGTGAGTCTTTGCGGGAAGCAATATGATGTCCACGGCGGGGTCCACCCTGTCCGGGTCCCAGCTGAAATTTAGTCCCCAGCTTCAGACAGGCGCGCAGGCCCCAACTCGCAGGGAGGCAGGAGCCCCCCCCGGCTCCGGGACCTGAAACACCAATTACAGGGGGGACCAGGGCAAGAGGCAGCAGGTGATGTGTATCAAATAACGGCTGAAACAAGGCTGTTTATGGCCGTTTTATAGACAGAGGCCTGGAGCTCCTCACAAACAACAGCTGTCCAGCTTGCCAGCCAGGCCACACCTAAATTACACTTTTTTGCAATTACCTGCTGCATCAGTCTCCGAGTGTCGCTGCTTGTGTGATGTTTCTCCGATAGATAGATATCTATATCTATCTAAGTGAAGACTATGGCGCTTAGGTGCAATTTTGTGATAGCTATACCGTAAATATATGTAACCCTTAAAAAACAATTGAAGAACACTTCTCAATATGTTATATGAGTGGCAGCTTATAATGCAAAAACATGTGCTTGGTATGCACATATAATTTATTACAAGAATTAGTGAATACAAGCGCCCAAGAGTGTGGTTGGTATGTCAGGGTAAATGAAGGTATAACAGAAGGGTATGGTAAAAACTGGCTTAGGTCCCTTGATGAAGTCCTGTTGCTGATGGACGAAACGCGTTGGTACCACCTGCGGACATCTCCTTTTATGGACAGATAAGACTTTTACATTTTGAACTCTGTACGCATGCCTTCCAGCCATTTTATGGACAGATAAGCTCTATATAATTTCCTATCCTGTACGCATGTTATACAGCCATTTATGTAATTTTATGTATTTTTATGTCACTATGTGTATTAAATCTTTATATTTTTAATATATACACGGCTTAGGCTATATACTGTTTGTATTCTGGGAATATGCTGGTTCCCTAATTAAGCCTATGGAATTGAGCAGTGTTATAATCAGAAATTTTAAACGGTACACACTATGGGGGTCATTCCGAGTTGTTCACTCGCAAGTGAATTTTAGCAGATTTGCTCATGCTAAGCCGCCGCCTACTGGGAGTGAATCTTAGCATCTTAAAATTGCGAACGTTGTATTCGCAATATTGCGATTACACACCTCGTAGCAGTTTCTGAGTAGCTTCAGACTTACTCGGCATCTGCGATCATTTCAGTGCTTGTCGTTCCTGGTTTGACGTCACAAACACACCCAGCGTTCGCCCAGACACTCCCCCGTTTCTCCAGCCACTCCTGCGTTTTTTCCGGAAACGGTAGCGTTTTTTCCCACACGCCCATAAAACGGCCTGTTTCCGCCCAGTAACACCCATTTCCTGTCAATCACATTACGATCGCCAGAACGATGAAAATGCCGTGAGTAAAATTCCTAAGTGCATAGCAAATTTACTTGGCGCAGTCGCAGTGCGGACATTGCGCATGCGCATTAAGCGGAAAATCGATGCGATGCGAAGATTTTTACCGAGCGAACAACTCGGAATGACCACCTATGTTCGCTATTTTCTGTTTTATTCACATGTACTAAGCAACAAAGAAGTACTGCTTGAGCAAAGTTTCTATGGTTATCAGATAAGTGATCTAAGTCAGTTTTTACCATACCCTTCTGTTACACCTTCATTTACCCTGACATACCAACCACACTCTTGGGCGCTTGTATTCACTAATTCTTGTAATATATATATATATATATATATATATATATATATATATAGCAGATAGAGACATGCAGCGGCACTCAGAGACTGATCCCAGTTGATAACGTGCAAACAGTAACTTTAATCCATAGGAAACAAAGTGGGGTGACCAACGTTTCGGGGCACTAATGCCCCTTTGTCAAGGTGATAGATAGATAGATAGATATATATATATATATATACACACACAGAGTTTTTTGGTGGAACTCACAGCTTTTAAGAACAACAGTTGTGGCTCACGTTTCAATGTTCTTAATCAGTTGCTGCTTCTCAAGGCACCAATTTTTCTTTACATGCTGGAAAGGAGTGCCACTGGGCTGCATTTATATACTGAGCTGAGTGGGCTCGGTTCTCGGAGAACCAAACCTCCCTGAACATCCTGTTCCAAGCCAGAATCTGAGTCTGGCTCGGGACTTCCTGCCAGACTCAGAAACCAAAAGGAGGCAAAACGTCATCATCCTGCTGTCAGATTCTCACGGGTTTTGGATTCCATATAAACAGCCACGTGTCACCACCATTTTCCCTCTAGACTTGGAGAGTGAGGGAGAAAGAACTCTGTCTCTCTGTGGGTGGTAGCATCAGGTGGGGTCAATGTGTGCTCTGTAGGGGTGCTGTTCCTGTCACTGTGGTGTACCTGTGCTGTTAGGGGTGCTGCAGCTGGTCATGGGTGTTTCTGTGCTGGATGTCACTGTGTTGTACAGAGGCAGGGGCACTGTCCTCCTGTATGCTGTGAAAATACAGGGGTGCTGGCCCTGTCGTGTATTCTGTAAAACTGTAAAAATTCAGGGGTGCTGTTGTTAAAATAAAAGCACACTGGTCCTGTATGCTGTAAAAATTCAGGGGTGCTGTTGTTAAAATAAAAGCACACTGGTCCTGTATGCTGCAAAAATTCAGAAGTGCTGTTGTTAAAATAAAAGCACACTGGTCCTGTATGCTGTAAAAATACAGGGGTGCTGCTGTTAAAATATAATTACACTGGCCCTGTATGCTGTAAAAATTCAGGAGTGATGTTCTTAAAATAAAAGCAGCTGTTCCTGTATGCTGAAAAAATGCAGGGGTGCTGCTGTTAAAATAGTATTACACTAACCCTGTACACTGTAAAAATTCAGGTGTGCTGTTAAAATAAAACCACACTGGTCCTGTATGCTGCAAAAATTCAGGTGTGCTGTTGTTAAAATAAAAGCACACTGGTCCTATATGTTGTACAAATATAGGGGTGCTGTTGTTAAAATAGTATTACACTGGCCTTGTATGCTGCAAAAATTCAGGGGTGCTGTTGTTAAAATAAAAGCACTGGTCCTGTATGCTGTAAAATACATGGGTGCTGTTGTTTAAATAATAATACACTGTCCCTGTATGCTTTAAAATTTAAAGAGTGCTGTTGTTAAAATAATATTACACTGGCCCTGTATGCTGTAAAAATTTAGGGGTGATGTTCTAAAAATAAAAGCACACTGGTCCTGTATGCTGTAAAAATTTAGGGGTGATGTTCTTAAAATAAAAGCACACTGGTCCTGTATGCTGTAAAAATTACAGGAGTGCTTCTGTTAAAATAAAAGCACACTGGTCCTGTATGCTGCAAAAAAATCAAGGTTGCTGTTGTTGAAATAAAAGCACACTAGTCCTGTATGATGTAAAAATACATGGGTGCTGGGGTTAAAATAGTATTACACTGGCCCTGTATGCTGTAAAAATTCAGGAGTGCTGTTGTTAAAATAAAAGCACACTGGTCCTGTATGCTGTAAAAATACAGGGTTGCTGCTGTTCAAATAATATTACACTGGCCCTGTATGCTGTAAAAATTCAGGAGTGCTGCTGTTAAAATAAAAGCACACTGGTCCTGTATGCTGTAAAAATTCAGGGGTGCTGTTAAAATAAAAGCACACTGGTCATGTATGCTATAGAAATACAGGGGTGCTGCTGTTAAAATAGTATTACACTAACTTCAGGGGTGCTGCTGTTAAAATAAAACCACACTGGTACTGTATGCTGTACAAATACAATGGTGCTGTTGTTAATATAATATTATACTGGTCCTGTATGCTGTAAAAATACAGAGGTGCTGCTGTTAAAATAATATTATACTGGCCCTGTATGCTGTAAAAATTCAGGGATGATGTTCTTAAAATAAAAGCACACTGTTCCTGTATGCTGTAAAAATACAGGGGTGCTGCTGTTAAAATAATATTACACTAACCCTGTACACTGTAAAAATTCAGGGGTGCTGTTAAAATAAAACCACACTGGTCCTGTATGCTGCAAAAATTCAGGTGTGCTGTTAAGATAAAAGCACCCTGGTTCCTGTATGCTGTACAAATACAGGGGTGCTGAAGTTAAAATAATATTACACTTGCCCTGTATGCTGTAAAACAATTTGGAGGAAAAAATAGTGAAAGATCAGGAACCAGTTCCTAGTACTAGTGCTGAAGCTGCTGCTGCTGCCACCAGTCATGACATTGACATTGCAATTCCATCAACGTCGTCTGCTATGGCCGATGCCCAATGTCACAGAGGGCATTTACAAGCCAAAAAGCAAAAATTAATAATCAGGAAAAAAAATATATTATCTGATGAGAAACGTAAATTGGCAATATGCCTTTCAAGACACAAAGTGGCAAGGAAAGGTAAAATGTTCATGCCTGGTCGCTCAGCTTTTCATGAGGATGAAAAGCTTCCTACCTTTTGAAAAAATTGAAAAAATGAAGCTTGTTAAAGCACCGGAAAAAACAAATGTGCATTCAGAGATATCACAAATCCCCAAGGAAAGTCCAAGTGTGTCCGTGGTTGCAATGTCTAGGCCTGACCTTCCCAAGACTGTATGGAAAGTGGAGGCTCCTACCACCATTTGCATGCCCCCTGCAAGTGCTGGGAGGAGCACCACCAGTACAGTTGCTGATATTGAGATTGAGGATGTCACTGTAGACGTACACCAGGATGAGGAGGTTATTGGTGTAGCTGGCGCTGAGGTGGAAGTTGACGATGAGGATTCTGATGGTATTGTGGTTTGTTTGAATAAGGCTCCAGTGGAGACAGTTGTTGTTTTGAAGGGAAGGGAAAGAATTGGACTGGGGGTGGCGCACTAGAACAAATTAATTACACGAATAAAATGTAACTTTTATTATCATATAAATTAAAAAAGCCAATAACTGTGAAATATTAAAACAAAAACATACAAGTGCAAGACATAGTGCAACATATATTTAAAAAGACACACTCCTTTGATCCAATGTGTTGTGCAATGTCATATATAATCTATATAATTATCTTATGTTCTATGACCTTATACATAAATTGAGTTGGTGTAGTCAGGAATAGATCCTAATAATCCTGATTATATAAAGTGCGGGTCTCAAGTAAGTATCCTACAAATGGTAGATAATTCTAAATAATAAAATAAATTGGGATTTTATATGAATCACAAAATTTAGTAAGTATGTTGTGACATATCTCCCTGTACCTAAGGAAATAGCGTTTCCAAGTTCTGTGGTCAAATAATTATATCTGATAGGTTGTTCCGGAGGTAAGCCTATTATAGCCAATATTCAAAATATATTGTTCGTTAGGGCATAAATATATTGTTGTACATATGGTGACAATTAGCGTTCTCAGTCTATGCTGTCAACGTCTAAAACTTTTTGTCCCTTTGGCTGTCAGCCTCCTATGTGTCTGCTGTCAACGTCTGGAGTTTTCAACCTTTGGCTGTCAACCTCATATGTATAAACTAGCAATGAGCGTTCTCAGTCTATGCTGTCAACGCCTGAGGTTTTAACCTCGTATGTATGAGCTGGCAATAAGCGTTCTCAGTCTATGCTGTCAACGCCTGAAATTTGACCATTTAGCTGCCAGCCCCATATATGCTGAACCTGTCTTCCAGACGTTATTAGTCTCCTGCTATCAACATCTCTGGCTGCCAACCTCCTATGTATAAACGTCTGGAAGATAGGTTCAGCATATATAGGGCTGGCAGCTTAATGCTAAAATTTCAGGCGTTGACAGCATAGACTGAGAACGCTTATTGCCAGTCCATATACACGAGATTGGTAGCCTAAGGTTAAATCTTATGCGTCGACAGCATAGACTGAGAACGCTTATTGCCAATTTATACATAGGAGGTTGGCAGCCAGAGATGTTGATAGCAGGAGACTAATAACGTCTGGAAGACAGGTTGAGCATATATGGGGCTGGCAGCTAAATGGTCAAATTTCAGGCGTTGACAGCATAGACTGAGAACGCTTATTGCCAGCTCATACATACGAGGTTAAAACCTCAGGCGTTGACAGCATAGACTGAGAACGCTCATTGCTAGTTTATACATATGAGGTTGACAGCCAAAGGTTGAAAACTCCAGACGTTGACAGCAGACACATAGGAGGCTGACAGCCAAAGGGACAAAAAGTTTTAGACGTTGACAGCATAGACTGAGAACGCTAATTGTCACCATATGTACAACAATATATTTATGCCCTAACGAACAATATATTTTGAATATTGGCTATAATAGGCTTACCTCCGGAACAACCTATCAGATATAATTATTTGACCACAGAACTTGGAAACGCTATTTCCTTAGGTACAGGGAGATATGTCACAACATACTTACTAAATTTTGTGATTCATATAAAATCCCAATTTATTTTATTATTTAGAATTATCTACCATTTGTAGGATACTTACTTGAGACCCGCACTTTATATAATCAGGATTATTAGGATCTATTCCTGACTACACCAACTCAATTTATGTATAAGGTCATAGAACATAAGATAATTATATAGATTATATATGACATTGCACAACACATTGGATCAAAGGAGTGTGTCTTAAATATATGTTGCACTATGTCTTGCACTTGTATGTTTTTGTTTTAATATTTCACAGTTATTGGCTTTTTTAATTTATATGATAATAAAAGTTACATTTTATTCGTGTAATTAATTTGTTCTAGTGCGCCACCCCCAGTCCAATTCTTTCCCTTCCCTTCAAAACTTTCTCATATGTTGGCAACAATATATGGTGTGGCAGCACCCCCACAATTGGTGACCAGATGTATGGCGGCACAATATTAAATGGGGTATTCTTTTGATAATTAACTCATTATTTAGTTCTAGTGCAGTAGTCCCTCCTCTGTCCCCTTCCCCTAAACTTAAAAGAGACAGTTGTTGTCCATGGAATGAGAGAGCCCATTTTCATGCCTTGGCAAAATTCCAAAAAAGCCACCTCTTTGGTCTGGAATTATTTCTCCACAAATCCGGCAACATGTGTCAAGCCGTGTGTTGCCTTTGTCAATCCACAATAAGTAAGGGTAAGGATGTTAAACACCTAGGAACATCCTCCCTTATATGTCACCTGTAGCGCATTCATCAGTAGTCATTGTCAAGTTCAGAAACTTTGGGTAAGAGCGTAAGCAGTCCACTGACACCTAAATCCCTTCTTCCTATTGTACCCAAGCTCCTGCAAGCCACACCACCAACTACCTCAACGTCAATTTCCTCCTCAGTCAGGAATGTCAGTAATCCTGCAGGCCATGTCACTGGCATGACTGATAACCGGGATTCCTCTGGAGAATCCTTGAGTGGTACGCCTACTGCTGTTGTTGCAGCTGGGAGTCAATCGTCATCCCAGAGGGAAAGTCGGGTGACCACTTGTACTACTTCAACTAAGCAATTGACTGTCCAACAGTCCTTTGCGAGGAAGATGAAATATAACAGCAGTCACCCTGTTGCAAAGCGGATTACTGAGGCCATAACAACTGTGCTGGTGTTAGACGTGCATCCGCTATCCACCATTATTTCAGTGGGATTTAGAGAGTTAATAGACGTACTGTGTCCCCGGTACCAAATCCCGTCTAGATTCTACTTCACTAGGCAAGCGATTCCCGGACTGTACAGGGACATTAAGAAAAGTGTCCTCAGTGTCCTGAAAAATGCGGTTGTACCCACTGTCCACTTAACCACGGACATGTGGACAAGTGGAGCAGGGAAAACTAAGGACTGCATGACTGTGACAGCCCACTGGGTAGATGTATTGCCTACCGCAGCAACAACAGCAGTGGCACCAGTAGCAGCATCTCTCAAATGCCAACTCGTTCCTAGGCAGGCTACGATATGTATCACTGGTTTCTGTAAGAGGAACACCAATGACAACCTCTTACGGAAACTGAAGGACGTCATCGCACAATGTCTTACCCCACTTAGACTCTCCTGGTGATTTGTGAAATCTGACAATGCCACCAATATTGTGTGTGCATTACATCTGGCAAATTGCAGCACATACAATTAATTTGGTGGTGCAGAATTTTTTGAAAAACGACCGGGCGTGGAGGAGATTATGTCGGTGGCCCAAAAAATTGCGGGACACTTTTGACGTTCAGCGACTGCGTGCCAAAGACTGGAGTGTCAGCAAACACTCCTGAACCTGCCCTGCCTTCACCTGAAGCAAGAGGTGGTAACGAAGTGGAACTTAACACTCTATATGCTTCAGAGGATGGAGGAGCAGCAAAAGGCCATTCAAGCCTATACATCCACCTGCGATATAGGCAAAGGAGGGGAAATGCACCTGACCCAAGCGCAGTGCAGAATGATTTCCGTGTTGTGCAAGGTCCTCCAACCCTTCGAACTTGCCACATGTGAAGTCAGTTCAGACACTGCCAGCTTGAGTCAGGTCATTCCCCTCATTAGGCATTTGCAGAAGCAGCTGGAGAAATTGAAGGAGGAGCTAAGACGGAGCGATTCCGCTAAGTATGTGGGACTTGTGTATTGAACCCTTCATTCGATTTGCCAGGATTCAAGGGTGTTCAACATGTTGAAATCAGAGCACTACATTTTGGCCACCGTGCTCGATCCTAGGTTTAAAGTCTATGTTGTAGCTCTCTTTCTGGCAGATACAAATCTGCAGAGGTTCAAAGACCTGCCGGTGAGAAAATTGTCAACTCAAGCAGAACGTGACCCATCAACAGCTCCTCCTTCATTTTATCCCGCATCTGGGTCTGCGAGGAAAAGGATAACATTTCTTAGCCAACTCGCTGGTGGTGATGCAGGGCAGTCAGGAGCAAGTGTTGACATCTGGTATGGACCGAAGGAGCTGCCAACAATTACTGACATGTCTACTGTCACTGCATATGATGCTTTCACCATTGAAAGAATGGTGATTATATTGGTGACTGCATCCAAGTAGGCATGTCAGACAGTCCATATGTATGCTAGCAGGAAAAAGGCAATTTGCATGCCCTTGCAAAAACTGGCTTTATTTTACCTAAGTTACCTAATATTGTGAGCTGTTCAGAATAGCCTGGAAATGAGTGGAAATGAATGTTATTGAGGGTAATAATACTATAGGATCAAAATTAGCCCCAAATTCTGTGTTTTTAGCTGTTATTATGTTTTTTTTTCAAAAATCAGCCAGATCCAAAACCAAAACCCGAAAGGGTGGTTATGGCAAAACCAATTAAGATCAAAAACACAAGCAGAGATCTAGATCCAAAACCAAAACACAAAACCTGAAAAGTGTCTGCCGCACATCTCCAATATATATACAGTATAGATAGATAGATAGAGATATATATATATATATATATATATATATATATATATATATATATATATATATATATAATAGCCCAGATCAGTGACTCTGTGACTGTGTGTATAACGCTGGGCATGGCTAGGAGCTCTCATTGGGTTAGCGGCAGCTCTATCACACCCAGTTCACAGCTGAATGGGCGAGAAACGCCCTCCCACACAGGTTACATCCAACGGGAGGCTCTGCCCTTTGGCTGCTGTGTGTTCCCAGAGCAGGATTAACAAAGGGGCTGATGGACCTGCAGCTCCAGTCCAGGCCCACACCCCAAAATAGGCCCACAGCATCTGCAGAAACATACCCAACAATTTACACATAAAAACTGGTACAAATTCGAAAAGGGGGCGTGGCCATGAGTAAAAGGGAGTGACCACGCCCCTTTTCCTATACTTTCAATGGAAGTTTGGAGAGACAAAAATCGGTACAGACCATAATAAAATGGACTGTACCTGCCAAAAAGGTGCAGTTGGAGGGTATGAAGCAAGTCTCTGCGCTGTAGATAGGGGAAAATATCCTTTTACTGTAGCATCCTATGTCCTGCTGCCAGTCCGCCTGCCCCCTCCGGCATCAACAATCCCCATGGCGCAGGTAGAACAAAAGCTGCTGCGGCCACCGGCATAGATGTGTATGAAAGCGGCGCAGCGGAAGGCTTTCATAGCCCTCCCTGCACCGCATTCTCTCTGAGCCCCGTGAGGTCACATAAGTGCTTCCCCGCCACAGCTGTGCCCAGATCCCCAGAGGCCCTGACTCCGCGACACAGCCCCTGGGCTGCCGGCCTGGAAGCCCCGAGATGGCTAATGTAACGGATAGAGTGGGTTATATCGCGGAGGGTAATGTCTGGATGCTGAATCAATGTAAAAGGTGACAGTGCTGTGCAGTGCAGTGGGTGTGCAGTGTCACATGACAGCACTCTCACCTTTTACATTGATTCAGCCAGCCAGTCAGTTCTGCCAGCCAGTCACTATTGTTAGCGCCGGTGTCCAAACGCGCCACATTACAGGGAAGCACACGCACTAAATAAACTACAGCTCCCAGCAGCCCTTAGCGCCAAAGCATTCCGGCGCAAAGGGCTGCTTGTAGTTTATTGAGTGCATCTTCTTCCCTGTAATGTGGCGCGTTAGGACACCAGCGCTAACTGGCTGCTTGGCTGCTGTGCGAGTCTCCAGGAGAGCCACTGCAAAATCGAGGACAGCAGCTTAGCTGCTTCAAGGAGGAGAAGCAGGAGAAGCACCCACCCCTCCCCCACCCACGACCCCACCGCACCATCCCCTCCCCCACCCGCAGCACCCCCGCAACCACCCCTCCCCCACCCGTGGCACCCCCAGATCCCCTGCTTTATCTCCGGATCCCTCCCATGGCACCCACGCAAAAGCCGCTCCCCCACCCGCGGCACCACCGCACCAGCCCCTCCCCCACCCATGTCTCCCCTGCACCTGCCACTCCCCCAAACACAGCACCTACTAGGTGATTCATCAGGCCCTGCGCTGTTCATGCTGTTGCAAGGGGCTAAGACCCCTTAACCATTGCACGCCCTTTGTCCGTGCAATATTTAACCACTCACAAAATTATGATTGGAGGTAATACTCCATATAATAAAAATATTGCACACCACAAGGGCGTGCAAGGGTTAAGGGGGCGTAGCCTCTTACGACGGTGTGAAGAGCGCCCGTAGGGCACGATGAATCACCTAGTATATAAATAGATATAGATATACTACAAACCACTGATGCTCGTGTGTCCTGACGAAGGGAGAAACCCCAAAATGTATATATTAAAAGCAACAGTTTCTTTACCTTTTGAAAGTCTTGGAGTGCCATTCTCGTCGCAGTTATTTCTATGTATACAGTATAAAACATTGAAATTTACATAAATGTATTAAAAAGATTCTCTTTCCCATAAACGTAATGTCCAAGGTGGTCATTCCGAGTTGATCGCTCACTAGCTGTTTTTAGCAGCCGTGCAAACGTTATGCGGCCGCCCTCTGGGAGTGTATTATAGCTTAGCAGAAGTGCGAACGAAAGGATCCCACAGCGGCTACAAAAATTTTTTGTGCAGTTTCAGAGTAGCTTCAGACCTACTCAGTGCTTGCGATCACTTCAGACTGTTCAGTTCCTGTTTTGACGTCACGAACACTCCCTGCGTTCGCCCAGCCATGCCTGCGTTTTTCCTGGCATGCCTGCATTTTTTCGAACACTCCCTGAAATCGGTCAGTTGACACCCAGAAACGCCCTCTTCCTGTCAATCACTCTGCGGCCAGCAGTGCGACTGAAATGCTTCGCTAGACCTTGTGTTCGTTGTAATAGAACGACGCACGTGCACACTGCGCCACATATGCATGCGCAGAATTGCCATTTTTTTTTTGCCTGATCGCTGCGCAGCGACCGAAAACAGCTAGCGATCAACTCGGAATGACCCCCCAAATTCTGATTGCAGCCATTTCTTAGATGTAAGAATATCATTGTTTTATACGGTTCAGGCTCTGTGGGTTCAGAATATTAATACTCAAGTTTATAAATATAATCTATTTTATGCATTTCATGAGTAAACACTTTAGCATTGGAGCATGAGCCGCATTTAGTATAGGCTATCCCATCCTCATATATCTGCCTATCATATTGAGCTGAAATTTGTTCATTTAGTAATCAGTGTTATTTTGCATCACTAACCATTAAAGTAACCACAGTCTCAGATAAATAGGTACATTATACAACACAGCAGGACAAAATGGCCTTAGCATTGCAACTCACATTTTTCTGCATGCCTAAATGTTGCCCCCAGGAACTGTTATTATCTTTTACATTCCTCTCCTCAGAGCTACAGTGGCAAAGCCCATTTTTATTTCTAGGCTATTAGAATGACTGTATAATCTGCCCTTTTCTTCTCTTTTGAATATACATAAACCCCTGTTGTTAGAAAGATGAGTAAGCATATTGGATTAATATCAAACATTATATAAGGATACTGTTGCTGTTTTAACACATCATTTTATCATAATTCAGAGTGAAAAGTACATTGCATGTTCTGGTCCCTACAAACATTGTATATTATGTAATAGTATGCATGTTATTAATTCTAATGAAGAGAGAGAGAGACATGCCCATAAATATGTGTAATAAGAATATTGAAAACTGGTTCAAGGACATCTCACTAGGAAATTCAGAACATGGGGTAATATTTACTAATATTCGTGTTTGAGTCGGTTTGTGTAGTGTTTAAACTCGTTTTGTATCGGGTGCATTTTCATGCAACTTTTTGAATCCATATACGCAAAGTTACGAAGCAGTCGACTTTATGTTTGTCGTGTTTTCCGATGTCGATGGCAGTCGTTTTTTTTTGGCACATTTACGGCCGTCATTGTCATTTGCGTACGTGTTTTTGTTGTATTTGCTGGTTTTTTTCCTAAGTTAAATGCGGCAGGGTTTCTTTTTTCCAGCGGCCGCATTTTCACTTTCAGTTTTCGATTTTCATCCCCGTTCGTGATTGGTTGTGTTTCAGATGGTAGGAATGTCTGTGCGCAACCATATAAATATGCCCCAAACCGTCTGCACCTCGTGGGTTTAGTTAGTGGTGAGGAGGAGGGAGGTTGTGCTGTGGAGGTAGGTGAATTTGTGGTTTGGTGAGGAGTGTTGGTAGCGATTTCTGAGTGTGGTATTGTGTTTGAAAGTCGTCTTGTCATTCTTGTTGTCTTGTATTTTGTGGTTTTGTCTCATTTTTAGTCCAAGTTATTTTTCTTTATAGTCCCTTGTCAGTGTGTGTGTGTGTGTGTGTGTGTGTGTGTGTGTGTGTGTGTGTGTGTTGTGTAGTGGTAGTGGAGGAGTGTGTTGTTTGTCATTTTTTTCCCTGTGTTAACTGTTTAGACACACAATTATGTGTGACTCAGAGGTGGGTGAGGTGGAGGGTGTGAGTGAGGGGGAGGAGGTTGGTCAGGTGGAGGTGGTGAGTGTTAGTGAGGTTAGTGAGGTGGAGGAGGTGGGTGAGGTTGCTGCAGCAGCCTCAAGTGATAGTGACAGTCAGAGTGCTCCGCAGCCACGCACTACTACTAAGACTGGGCGGAATGTAAAGTTTTGTTTTGCTGAAAATGTGGCATTGGTGCGTGAGCTGATGAAGTATCAGAGGCAGCTATTTGGCCCTGAGTCCGCCAAGGTGCCAACACGGAGGAAGACGGTGTTGTGGGCGAAAGTTGTTGCTGCTGTCAATAGTGAGGGGGTAGTCAAGCGGACGGAGGACACGTGCCGCAAACGGTACTATGACATAAAGCGACGTGTCAAGTCCAAAATGGCCAAGGAGGCCAAGTCGGCTCGGAAAACCGGTGGTGGGCAGCCCTATATTGTAAGATATCTGGAGTATGAGGAGCCCATGCGGAGTGTAATACCTCCAGAAGTTGTCTCTGCAACCCATGTCCGGGATTCAGATAGGCCCAGGAAGAATGGTGAGCATGTGTATTTGCATTTACATTATATGTTTTTTGTTTTTTAATGTGTCATGTGACGTTGCATGTTACTCCCATCTTCAAGTGTGTGTCAGCAAATACATTGTTTTGGTTAATGTTTTATACAAAAGCCAATGTAACATCTTACTTTATTGTATGTCATGTGTTTTTCTGACAGATATTTTGCATGTGTAGTTTGGACTTGGTGTGTCTCTGAATTGTCCTGCAATAATGTTTTCCTTTTGGGTGTTTTTTATTTTAAAATTGTGACTATGTTTTATATTTAAGTGATCCATGTGCAATGTTTAAAAAACAGTGGTTGTCATGTTAGAGGCTGGAGTACTGGAAAGTGGTTTGGAAACCACTTACATGTATAATGTCATTATTAGATAATGTTAATTATTTAATTAAAATAACACTATTTCTTTGATAATTTTTTGCTTGTATTTGTACCGTGACACCACACTGCAGTGTAATTTTTTTTTAAATTGCTACATTTTGTTTTGGCTCATATAGTGGTTATGTGTCTTTGGAGTGCCACATCACAGAGCAATTTATATATTGCATCTGTAATATTTATCCTTTCAATACAAAATGAAGATGTGTGTGGGTTTTTTTTTCTTTAACTTGTGGCCTATGTCAGTGTCCTGTACGTGTTTTCCTGTGTTGATGTTGCCATAGTGCATATGTGTATTGGACAATGTTTTTTGTTTTTTATTTTTGTATTTCCGGTTCCTTATGTTTTTTATTAAAAAAAAAACAAGCATTTCTACAAGAATAAATGTTTATAAGCATAATGGGTGGATGTATACACAATAGCATGAAAAAAAAATTATTTTATTTTATACAGTGTTAGAAAAAAGCAGTACTACTCGTCGGCCAGTAACTCCTATCACATCTGATGATGATGATGCTGCGGAAGCAGGTAAAGTGTCCATTCTAGTATAGGGTATGCTTGTAAAGGAATGGCCATAACAAAATTGCACTTTCATTAAAAGGTCCATCAAAAGAAGTATGGAGCAGCAGAAGTGGCACTTCTGTAAGACATCACCACAAAAAACCCGTGGCCGAAAAGAAAGCAAGGTCGTATGTCCCGGCCCAAACACAGCAGGCTATCCCGCCACGAAGATTATCGTCCGTATGTTCTGTCCCCCCACTCCAAATTTTGGACACACCTCCAAGACGTCATCCACACTCCCCTCATCTTGATTGTGAGTATCAAACTGAAATAAATGAGAAAAATTTCAGAACGTAATCAAAATATTTCATAACCGCATTAAGTCAAAACACATCAAAAACTTAAATACTTACCGCAGTAAAAGCTGAAATGGAATCCAAGCTAAATGGCCTTGTCCACATCCAGTAAAGATATGTATGTCCACTTGAGCCATACAGTATGACATTGTGTGTAAGATGCTGCAACAAAAAAGCATGTTTTATTGCAAAAAGTAAGGTTGTTTTTCCAAATTTCACATGTGTGTTTGAGGTAACATTGCAAAATACATATAAAAACATTACTATGTTTGTTTGAACAATGCTATAAGGTAACACATTATGTATTCCAATGTGTTTTTATGGTGGAGTATGTGTGAGCTACAATAAAACTAAAGTGTTTGCTTTCACAATTAAGTAACCAGACACATTTGCCATAAACAGGCATATGTATGTATTTAAGCTATGAGTGATGATGTTGCTAGGCAGAATAGTTGAAAGCAACAGTGAATGACATGTGTTTCATGTGTAGTGATTTGTTTACATTTCTCTAACATATGGATAGCTAACAGAGATTTGTTTAACATTTCAGCTTCTAGTCCTGGGAACAGCATCCCTCCGCAACAACAGCAACACAGTGACATGGAGGAGACAAACATCTTAGAAATGCAGCCATTAAGGCAAGGAAAGAGCCCCCCAGCACCTGTGAGTACACCACCACAGCAAAGCACACCACCACCACAACACAGCCCAACAACACCAGGAACACAAGGCCCTGGTCAGGTGTTTTGGTCCATTTGGGCTAGACATCAGGCCACTAATGAAGATTGCCTGCGTAAGCAGACACAAATGTTTGCAAGCCTACCATCTCACCTCAGAAGAATATCAAGAAATCTGAGTAGACAAAATGAACAAACAACCAGAATAGGCAATACCATGGAACTCATGCGTACAGACATTACACAGGTCATGGGCAACTTACAGCGCATAATGGAAGAACAGCACAGACTAATGGAAGAACAGCACAGACTAATGGAAGAACAGCACAGACAACAGCAAAGTTATATGAACATTTTTCAAAACAATCAAAAGATTAATGAAAGTTTATTCCGAATAGTAGACAATCAAAATACTGCTACACGTGAACTCAATGCCACCCTCACTAACCTGAATGAAACACTCAGTTGCATGCACCAACAGCAAATAAGTAGCAGTTCTGGTACGACTACTCCAAATATCACACCAGTCTCATCACCACCAAGACGCTCCACCAGAGTATGACAACATGACAGTGCTAGAGGCAAAGGGCAGGACAAGCAGCCACCAAAAAAAACGTGAAAAAAATACAAGTTAGACATTTGTGATAAGTAACTGAAAATAGGTAGTAAGTGTATATTTGGCAAAAAATATATAACACTTAGCTCCTTGACAATTTTTACAACATCATTAATTATAAGTGGTACAAACAACAACATAAAATTTGTACGCACATTTATTCTTTACCTTTTTTTGGTATTGGAGGAGGGAAATGTTGATGGAGCCACACATACATGTTAGCTGGAAGTAAACTGACCACTTGATTTTTTTCTAATCATTACTCTTTCTAGATTCCAATCATTCTCTTTTCCTGCAGACACAATAATTGCCAGCCAGGCAGAATGTCTTTAGCAGGAAGTAAACTGACCACTTGATTTTTTTGTAATCATTATTCTTTCTAGATTCCAATCATTCTCTTTTCCTGCAGACAATCCAAATTACAATGTTATTGATACATATTTTACCTTTCTTCTCTATACAACATTACAAGAAGAACACAACTGAGTTGCGTAAAAAGCTTGTAATATGTTGGCTTTGTTTTGTTTAAAAAACATTGACAAAATGAATGTCAGTATTGTTGGGACATGTTTGTGTGTGTTTTAAATTAGTAAGAATGTTTTTACACATGAAGCTGAAACAAACAAATATGTACTTTTACAACAAAAATCAAAGAATGTGTATAATAATGTATATATGTGGCAAACTGTGTATTTACTTACACATCATCAAGTTTACAGCATTAAACATTAGGAAATAAATTATTCCTGATTACAGTAAGTTTGTGTGTCTTAAATATGATGGTGCATCACACATAGGGACACATGTATTCCTCAAGGCTAACATATTATATGTTGAGGGGTGTTTTTTGGGAACACAGGTTATCAAACTCGGCCCTCAGGAACCCACACAGTGCATGTTTTGCAGGTCTCCTCACAGAATCACAAGTGACATAATTAGCTCCACCTGTGAACCTTTTAACATATGTCTGTGAGTAATTCATACACCTGTGCTTCTACTGGGTTACATGAAAAACATGCACTGTGTGTGGTCCTGAGGGCCGAGTTTGTGAACCTGTGCATTAGGACGTTACACACAATGATAAAGTGAAATACTAAATGGATTATGTGGGCTTGTAAGAAATTAGCACTGCAAGTTTACGATCACTTATCCAGACTTAATGCATGCCACTCATAATCTGTTGTTTTGAGTATAAAAATACACACAATACACATGCGACATTTGTTTTTCATAAAGCGAGGGTATGTTTGTATGTGTCAAGGAGACAGACACATTCTGAGTAATGGTTTTGGGGAAAAAAGGCAAAACATCTATTTATGATTACACAACAAATGAAATAAGCAAACCAAACTTACCTTAGAAATAGCGATTGATGATCTCTAGCCTAACCTGCCTCCCTACATCTGTACTCCAAGTATCACCAGATGTCTCTAATTCCTCTGCTTGCTGGCTGCTTTCTTCCTCCTCCTCCTCAACATGTGGCAGATGTTGTTGCAAACACATGTTATGAAGAAAGCAGCAGCAGAACACAATTTGAGTCACCTTGGAGGGACTATACAACAAAACGCCACCAGACTTATCCAGACACCGAAACCTAGATTTCAGCACACCAAAACATCTTTCTATCACATTCCGCGTGGACTTATGTGCATGATTGTAATTGTGTTCAGCAGGGGTATCAGGTCGGGACAATGGAATTAGAAGCCAAGAGAAACAGCCATATCCTCCATCACCTAAAAGACAGATATAGTAACGTGATTCATGTTAAGATACAGCAACACATAAGTAACACACTGTGGGGCAGATGTATTAACCTGGAGAAGGCATAAGGAAGTGAAAAACCAGTGATATGTGCAAGGTAATAAAGGCAGCAGACAATCTGTTCCTAAATGTTCATTTACATATTGGAGCTGATTGGCTGGTGCCTTTATCACCTTGCACAGATCACTGGTTTCTCACTTCCTTATGCCTTCTACAGGTTAATACATCTGCACCTGTATTTGGACAAAGTATACGCAGGCCTACACATCAAATTACATACCCAGCAGCCATCCATCTGGCATTTGTCCATCCTCAAACTTATCAAAGAGGGATGACTGACTGAGGATGAAGGAGTCCTGGCAGCCCCCAGGGTAACCAGCAACAACACTCATTATTTTGAGATTTGCATCACAAACCACCTGCACATTTGTGGAGTGTTCAAAATGGCGATTTGTATATATGTGCTGCCTGCCCCTAGGTGGTCTCAGCTGAATGTGTGTGCAATCTATGGCTCCAAGCACATTGGGCATGCCAGCCAGCTCATAGAAATCTACCCTGAGGGCATGCTACTGAGACTCCTGGGTAGGGAAGCAGATTGAGGCCTCGATGTGGGGCTGCAAAACAGCCAACACCTGTGTGTGTATATTTGAAAGAACAATAAACATGAGATTTTAGGACAGAACTGGCCACCGAGAAATTAAAACAAACACAAAACAGAAGAGGTAGTTAGGTATACATCACCTGTGTTAAGATTCTGGAAAATGAGGGCTGTGAGATTCCTATGACATCCCCAGACACAGCCTGAAAGCTGCCAGTAGCCAGAAAGTGCAACACAGCCAGGAGTTTGTGCAGGCCTGAGACAGAGCGAGAGCGTGCTGTCTCAGGGTCTAGGCCCAGTTTGACAAGGTCATACAGACGGAAAATGTTGTTACGATTTAGACGGAACATCTGTATGACCTTATCATCGGACAATGCGTTCAAGTTTAAACGCCCCCTAAAAAAACGAGGCCTGCGCAGCCTCCGCGGAACCTGTACAACCTGCTGACCATGTTCAGTTTCTTTGCCCTGGGTACTTACAGGCTGATGTCTGAGTTTGAGGAATCCCACAGCACACAAAAGATCACTGGCCCACAGTCCTGCTGCCATTTCTGAGTGTAGGTGTATTGAAATGGGCCTAACATCCTTTTATAGGCATCCTAATTCAGGTGTGAGTTATTTTTTATTTGCAACACATGTAAACACGACTGAAAAAAGCAGGTCTATTTTTTTGCCGCTTTTTTTAACGAATCGCAAAAAAATACGACCGCATTTGAGCACTCAGAGACTAACACCCAAATACGAATGAATAGTGAATTCCCGTATTCTATGTAATAACAGCCGCGTTTGACCAATGGTCTATTCATTCGTATTTGTGAACGTTGTCATTCAAACCATTACGAATAGTCCAAACACTGCCGAGATTTGTGCTTAGTGAATTCCCGGATTGGGACTGAGAAAAAAAGACACAAATCGGACAAACTCTGATTCTTAGTAAATACTGGCCCTGGTATTTTAAGCATACTTTAGCAATATTGCAGTTTTAAAGTAAATTTCATTGTCTTACTAAACCAACAATACTGCTGAATATGTGGCCTTCAATAACTTAAAAAGTTTATTACAAAATCAAAAAACATCAATAATACCAAAATAAATATACCCAAGGTGGTTTAATAAACCTGATAAAGAGTAACTTCCGAGTGGTAAAATGACCAATCACATATTGCTCATTAAAACTGAAATACAGTAATCCAAATCTAGTCCCTCTCCCAGATTGAAAAATTACCCTGAAAGCAGTATATTCTCCAGTCTTGAATTCATTTCAGACATATGTTGTACAAGATTTTAATACAGATGTGATCTCATGATATCATCTCCTAGGCTCTCCCTATGTAGTAAACAAGACCTGGGTCACATTAACCTGGCGGACAAATAAACACTGCACCACGACTCGGGTCCTTCCTTAGACTAACCATGCAAGCTAGACAGGTTGGGTTCCCACGTTGCTGGATCCGGGTAAACTCTGTTACATCGAGCCCCAACCCAGATTAACCTGGCAATATCCTAGGTCAAAAGCTCGGTGTAAAAGGGGTATAACAGTCCAGCATATTTTACCATTATACACATTAGTGGTCAGGAAAAGGTTAAACTTTCCATAGATAAACAAACAAATATAATAGAACCAGTAGAAGACAGAAATACACTTTCTAAGCACACATTCTTCCACCTCATGGTAAGACACTTGTCTCTTCTTCCCTCTGGACCAGCAGTAGAGGATCTTGCCACGGGCAAGCAGGACTTTTGCCCGGGGCGCCGCCTTCCGGAGGGCGCTGGCACCATCTGGAGGGCGCCGCACCATGGCAAGATCCGCCACTGATGTGCCCTCCGCTGCCCGCTGTGTCCCCTGTGAAGGGAACTAGACTCTACGCGTCTAGTTTCCCTTCGTGGAGAGGACCTTTGCTGAGTGGTGCGCGATGATGTCATTGCGCACTGCACAGCAAAGGTCCTCTCCACGAAGGGAACTAGACGCTACGCGTCTAGTTTCCCTTCGTGGAGAGGACCTTTTGCTGTGCGGTGCGTGATGACGTCATCGCGCACCGCTCAGCATTTAAGCGGCGCTACTACTGTACAGGGGGCGTAAATGACCATGCCCCCTGTATTAAGCCACACCCCCATTTCCTGCCCGGTGCGCAGAGAGGGCTCGAACCAGCCCTGTGGACCAGTGCACTGACTGAGCACTCAGATCTCCACACACAGCAAACTTGATAGAAGAAGCTGCAATACTGGACATGTGCAGCAGCTCCTCTTTGTCCCTTAAACTGTATGTTGTGGCAGCAGCTGTAGTAATCATAGTATATACTATTACTATCATTGTTATAATTTGCACTGCTGGCAAAGATAAGGGCCTGGACATGGCCGTAACTAGGTGTGTGCCAGAGGTGCCTTGCCCACAGCGCAAATGCCCTGTGGGCGCACCTTCTGGCAGCACCACCTGCACTGACGCTCTCTAGTCACTCACCAAATTAGTTTTTTATGTAATAAATCCTCCTGTCATGCCGGGCATTTGGCTCCGCTTCCTTCCAAGACCCGCGAATCGTGGGATGTGCAGTAGATCCATCCAGCAGCAGCTTTGTCCCTCTACTTCCCTCTATTGTCCCTCTACTTCTGCTGCAGCAGTGCTTAATGCAGACAGGAATCTTCCTAATGGCTGTAGTTCAGCTGTCCAGCCTCACTACAGCCAACTGTCTGTACTGTCTGATCCTCTTCTTCTGTAAGTACTTCATAAAGAAAATTCTCTGTGTTTATTTATACAGTTCTGCCCCGGGATAATTTCAATGTTAAATAGATAGACCATGTGTGGACCGTGAGTGGTTACATTGTGGACACCCCAGTGGCTGTATAACACTTGGAAGATGAGAGTGTGCCACTTTGTAAATGTGTGTGTGTGTGTGTGTGTGTGTGTGTGTGTGTATATATCTTGTTTGTGCTGCCTGAAGACGTTGCGATAATTGCTTCATAATGAGTGATGATTGAGTCAGCAGAGTGCCACATTTCGCTATATATATTGGTTAGCACTATTGGTTAAAGACACATTACAAACTGCTGCAGGAGGTGACACTGCAGAAGATATTTATCATGCACTGCTGAAATTACACAAGAGGGAGGTTGATTATCATCTACATGCTGTCACGATCTCTGATTACCATCGCGAATGTACAGTGCCTTGCTAAAGTATTCACCTTTTGCATTTTTCATGTTTTGTTTCCTTACAACCTGGAATTAAAATGGATTGTTTGAAGGTTTGCATAATTTCATTCACAGAACATGGCTACAACTTTGAAGATTTTTGTTTTTTTATTGTGAAGCAAACAACAAATAGGACAAAATAACAGAAAACTTCAGTGTGCATAACTATTCACCCCCCCAAAAGTCAGTACTTTGTAGAGGCACCTTTTGCGGCAATTACTGAACAATAGAACAAAGAAAACACTGCGCTTCTTTGAGGAAAGAATTTCAAAATACAGATGAAGTGAAATTGAACTCAAATAATATTTATTAATATAAATTAATGTATTGACTTCTGAATGACTGTTATAATATTAAATCAGTTAAAAAAGTTTAGACACATATTAAAATTAAACAGCCAAAAAATATGAGTTAAAAAGCATGAAACAATGGCATGAAATAGTCACCCCTTAGTATTTGAGGATTCCACATCAATATTATGATGTTAGTTGTCTGGTGTATAAATATCCCAGTATCTGCACTAGCATGATACCTTTGAAAAAGCTGGGAACCGCCCCAGCAAAACGCGTCACTGCACTCCAGGACTTTAACTTGGATTCCCACCTGGTTTATCTCATTACTGGACTCCACTTGTGACCTGAACCAGGCCTTACCAGTATACAGTAAAAGGATGTTGATTTCTTGGGTCATCTTCAACACAACTGTAGATCCGGTCCTAGGGGACAGACAGCAGTGCCACCTGCTAAAATTGAGGACCCCGTTTTTCAAGCTGGGACAGCAATATAGAGTTAGGACCCATCATCCAAAGCTTGTGATTGAACTCACATTTTAAGATCGTATTCAAGGAACAGGACACACCAGACAACAAACATCATAAATTTGATGTGGAATCCTCAAATATTAAGGGGTGACTATTTCATGCCATTTTTTCATGCTTTTTAACTCTTATTTTTTGGTTGCTATACATATAATTTTAATATATGTCTAAACTTTTTTAACTGATTTAATATTATAACAGTCATTCAGAAGTCAATACATTAATTTATATTAGTAAATATTATTTGAGTTCAATTTCATATCACTGACCTGGTTTGGGAGCGTTGTGGACTCGGGGTTTCTTCCGGTGACCGGGAAGAGGAACCGCAACTGGGCCGCAGCAGAGATGGCCAAATGTAAGTTTTCCTCATGCAGGATCAGGTCGGCATACAGGAGGCACGCGTGGACGCTGAAGGTCTCCTGAAATACAGAACTTGAAAGGTGCTAATGAATCAGTGAGGAATACCAGGTGCTGGAGGCACAAACTGCGCTAAAGTGCACTGGGGTTTGGAGAGACTGAAGTGCTTGTAGGTGCTGAAGTGTTTGGAGGCACTGAGGTGCGGGGAGGCACTGAAGTGCTTGGAGGCGCTGAAGCGCTTGGAGACACTGAGGTGCTTGGAGGCGCTGAGGCACTTGGAGGCGCTTGGAGACACTGAGGCGCTTGGAGGCACTGAGGTGCTTGGAGGCGCTGAGGCGCTTGGAGACACTGAGGTGCTTGGAGGCGCTGAGGTGCTTGGAGGCGCTGAGGCGCTTGGAGGCACTGAGGCGCTTGGAGGCGCTGAGGCGCTTGGAGGCACTGAGTCGCTTGGAGGCGCTGATGCGCTTGAAGACACTGAGGTGCTTGGAGGCACAGAGGTGCTTAAAGGCACGGTGGTACTTGGAGGCACGGAGATGCTTGGAGGCACGGAGATGCTTGGAGGCACGGAGGTGCTTGGAGGCACGGAAGTGCTTGGAGGCACGGAGGTGCTTAGAGGCACGGAAGTGCTTGGAGGCACGGAGATGCTTGGAGGCACGGAGGTGCTTGGAGGCACGGAAGTGCTTGGAGGCACGGAGGTGCTTGGAGGCACGGAAGTGCTTAGAGGCACGGAGATGCGGGAGCACTGGAGATCACAACTTCTGTAGGTAGAATAGATGATACTCAGGCACTGATGCAGTGCCTGACGCCTGAATTTATACTTCCCACCACCATCTGGTTGGTGGGAAGTGCCTGATGACGTCACCCGCCCAGACACCGGGCCGAGCGACGGAAGCCGGGAGCCGCCAGCGAGGACGGCCGTAGGGAGGACCAGCGCGCCCGGAGAGGTAAGTAAGGCGGACGGGGCGGCGGCGTGACATTTCACTTCATCTGTATTTTTAAATTCTTTCCTCAAAGAAGCGCAGTATTCTCTATGTTCTATTGTTTATAAATTACAGGACTGACTATCCCTATGTTTCACACAGCAGCTTGGTGAATAGAGCCCATTCTAGCACCGGTCCTTGAAATAGTAGTTTATTTCTTTCTTTTGCAGCAATTACAGCTGCAAGTCACTTTGGATAAGTCTCTATGAGCTTGCCACATCTTTTCACTGGGATTTTTGCCCATTCCTCAAGGCAAAACTGCTCCAGCTACTTCATGTTGGATGCTTTCCACTTGTGAACAGCAATCTTCAAGTCGGACCACAGATTCTCAATTGGATTGAGATCTGGGCTTTGACTAGGCCATTCCAACACATTTAAATGTTTCCCCTTATACCACTCGAGTGTTACTTTAGCAGTATGCTTTGGGTCATTGTCCTGCTGGAAGGTGAGCGTCTGTCCCAGTCTCAAATCACAGGCAGACTGAAACAGGTTTTGCTCAAGAATATCCCTGTATTTAGCACCATCCATCTTTCCCTTGACTAGAAACAGTTTCTCAGTCCCTGCTGCTGAAAAACATCCCCACAGCATGATGTTGCCACCACCATGTTTCACTGTGGGACTGGTGTTCTTGGGGTGATGGGATTTGTTGGGTTTGCACCAGACATAGCGTTTTCCTTGGTGGCCTAAAAGTACAAATTTAGTCTCATCTGACCAGAGCACCTTCCTCCACACATTTGGGGAGTCCTCCACATGCCTTTTGGCAAACCTAAAACATGCTTTTATATTTTTAACACTAAGTAATGGCTTTTTTCTGGCCACTCTTCCATAAAGTCCAGCTCTATGGAGTGTACGGCTTATTGTGGTCACATGCGCAGATAAACCAGTCTCTGCTGTGGAACTGTGCAGCTCCTTCAGGGTTACCATTGGTCTCTGTGCTGCCTCTCTGATTAATGCCCTCCTTGCCCAGTCTGTGAGTTTTGGTGGTTAGCCCTCTCTTGGCAGGTTTGTTGTGGTACCATGTTCTTTCCATTTGAAGGTGATGGATTTGATGGTGCTCTGGGAAATCAAGGTTTGGATATTTTTTTATAACCCAACCCTGACTTGTACTTCTCAACAACTTTGTCCCTGACTTGTTTGGAGAGCTCCTTGGTCTTCATGGTGTGATGCCTCTTGCTTAGTGGTGTTGCAGCCTCTGGGGCCTTTCAGAAAAGGTGTGTTTATACTGACAGATCATGTGACACCTAGATTACACACAGGTGGACTTCATTCACTAATTATGTGACTTCTGAAGGTAACTGGTTGCACCAGAACTTTTGATGGGCTTCATAGCAAAGGGGGTGAATACATATGCACATGCCGATTTTCAAATTTTTATTTATAAAAAATAATTTTTATAGATACAATTTTCTCATTTTACTTCACCAAATTAGACTATTTTGTGCATATCCATCACACAAAATTAAGATAAAAAAAAAAATTACAGGGGTTGTAATGTAACAAAATAGGTAAAAAGCCAAGGGGGGTGAATACTTTAGCAAGGCACTGTAAGAAACCAAGTGGGTTCAGGGTACAAAAAAAACAACCTTACAATAGAGAGAATGAACCCTGAACTTTGCTGCCGTTGGGCGGCCGTGCTTAACAAATGTTCGCTGGACCTAATGGTGCTTGTGGTGGAGGAATCCTCACAAATTCTTAAAGAGACAAAGACTAGGATTGCAGAGCTCAAGCAATCTTCAAAACACCTGTTAATTAATTATACCAAAACTGATTGGATGTAAAAACTAGAAACCAAAATAGAAACATATAAACATGAGTTGATTAAGTATAAAATGTCCAAACTAGCAACAGTTAATAAAGACTATAATGAACAGCTGGTGTACCCCTGGGCAACGGGAAGATACCCACAGAGAAATTAAGAATGTTTACTAGACGTAGCTTAAGAAGGTATCTCCCTGACACTGAAGGGTCAGCTGCGGACAGTTCAACGAGCGAGACAGATCTTACAGCAAGTACCAACCTTTAGGGACTGTGATGCACACCAAGTGCGCGCAAGGAAAATAATCCGCAGCAAAACGAGACGGGGCAAACAAGGGGAGAGGGGGAGGAAAGCGTTAACCCGTGCTAATGATTTGATAATAAACCTGTCCTCCCATCTGTTATCATCTGATGAGAAATTACTTTTAAATAAAGACTTTCGCTTGTGCCTGTGACAAGATTTGACTATTTTGAATGGAAATTTGATTCATGGAAACACCAGAGGAATCTGAAACTTAAAGAATTTTTTGGAAAAACAGAGGAGACGAGACACTCCAACTCTCCTGAGCACCCCATACAACCTATATCCTTGTTTGATCCTCAGACACATAACGCCTCCATAAAAAGCTACTCACATATGCTAGAAATGTCTGTGGATAAAGGGGTAAAGAATTTACCTCATACACCTGCTAATCTATCTAAGGGCAAATTTCAAGCACTTTCAAGCCTCAGCAAGGATAAATCCCTGGTAATCAGGGCTGCAGACAATGGAGGCGCTATAGTGCTACAGGATGTGTCTGCTAACAATGATAAGATTTATCGCCAATTGAGTGATCAAGCTGTCTACTGTAAACTTATGGTGGATACTACTGTCGGGTATAAACAGGAAATTTACTCTATCCTGTTAAAAGCACTTCAAGATACTATTATTAATAAGCCTACTTTGAAAGAGCTAACAGTGGAACACCGGGTTGCACCAATTCTCCACACGTTGCCGATGGTACACAAAGACATGGCTAGACATGGGCGACCAATAATATCAGCTTGTAACTCACTGTATAACAATAACGCAAGATTCCTTGATTATTACCTTCAACCAGTAATCCAAGCAGAACCCACAGTGCTTTTGGATACCACACAACTACTGCTATTATTACAAAACGTCACACACCTTCCTGAAGAATGCACTCTGAGTAGTGTGGACGTGGTGAGCTTATACACCAATATTCCCCACAGGGAGGGGATTGATGCAGTACGACATCTTCTTGAAGGCAATTCTCCCTACTAAGGTCCTGATGTGGATTTTTTCCTCACGCTACTGGAGAAGACGCTAACTCGCAACTTTTTTTACTTTGAAGGACAGTTTTATTTGCAACACCTAGGGTGTGCCATGGGGAGCAACTTGGCACCAGCATTTGCCAATGCCTATATGCTAGTCATTGAGAAACAACTATTTTTACAGAATCAAGCAATCGCAGAATGGCTAATACTATTCACACGCTGTATTGACGATTTACTGTTAATATGGACCGGCACTCCTGAAGAATTTGCAGAGAAGAAGCAAGCCATCAATCTTCTCGATACAAATATAAAATTTACATTTGATTGCAGTTCTGAAGCTATCCATTACCTGGACGTTTTGATCACTAAGAGAAATAATTGCTTGGAAACATCGGTTTATCACAAACCCACATATAGGAACACCCTCCTGCACACCAGCAGTTTTCACCCAACCACTATGAAGAAAGGGTTGCCGTTCTCACAATTCCTCAGGGAAAGGACAATAATAAGTAATCCAGATGACTGTGAAGCAGAGATTGACAATATGATCACTACATATTTACAAAGGGCTACCTCAGGGAGGACCTGAAGAAAGCTAAATTAAAGGCACTATCAGTCTCGTTCATGTCTGGCTAAAAAAGACAAAGCAGCACAGAAATTAATTCCTTTGATAACTACCTTTAACACAGCGAGTGGTTTGGTCAGGAGCAAGGCCAAAAAACTACGGCCAATTGTTAGGACTGACAAGTCTCTTCCAGCACTACATGAATATCAGTTGCTAAACTGTCATCGCAGAGGCCGGAATTTATGTGATTGGCTGGTTCATAATGATACTAGAACACAAGGGAGAGAATTACGCTCCCATTTCCTATCTAAACCACCAGGTTCATACAAATGTATAGGATGCACAACCTGTAGGTACCTAGAGACAGGACAGGTATTACTGCATCCACATTCGGGTAAAAAGATAGCTATCAAGCACATGCTTACGTGCACCTCAAAATTTGTCATGTTCATCCTAAAGTGCCCATGTGGGCTTGCCTATGTGGGCCAGATCTCATGCAACTTCCGAGAAAGAGCAGCCCAACACAGATCTGCTTAATAAGTGGAGTGTCGGTCACATGTATATTGATTATATATATACTGTGTATATATATATATATATACACATATTTTATCAGGGCCGTGACTAGGTGTGGGCGAATGGTGCTTAGCCCACAGCACGCTTAAGCTGTGGGTGCGCCATCCGCATACACCCCGACTGGCTGCTGCCAGCTGCAGTGCTGCCCGCTACATTTTATAACCGTAGCATTGCGCCTGGCTCCCTCTCTGCCGGACGCATCACTGCTGATATACAATAGCCAGTCTCAGTCTCCCCATGTGCTCCGCCCCACTCCAACCCCCTCGTCCTCCACTCGTGTAGCAGCCCAGTGTCCTTCAGCATGCAGGCTGGTCCAAGGAGGCACCTTCTCCTGGCAGGTAGCTGAACATGTGTTTGCGCTCCCAGGAAGTGGAAGCTTAGCTCCACCACCACCAACACCGGGTGAGTGCACTGCTGCCACCATTACATAGATACCCATGTGCGTGTCTCTACCCCATGTGCTAAGGCTAGGCTTCGGGTACTGGAGCCTAGCTCCTGCTGCTGCACAGGTAAATTAAGCCACAGCATCTCTATCCCTCTCCCACCTCTCTCTCCCCTCCCACCCCTCTCTCTCTGTCTCTCTACCTGTCACCTTTCTTTCTCCCTCCCAACCATATCTCCCCCCCCCCTCTCTCATGACTCTACCTGCCATAATGTGTAAAAGGGAACTCTACCCGCTGTAATGTGTAAAATGGGACTCTACCTGCTGTAATGTGTGATAGGGGCTCTAACTGGTGTAATGTGTGTAAGGGGCATTACTGTGCAGCATAATTTGAATAATGGAGACTACTGTGCAGCGTAATATGAATTGGTATTATTTTGTGGCCACGTCCTTTCCCTATGAAGCCACGCTCCTGGCCATTTTTAATTATGGTGTGGGTGCCAAAACTGTTTCTAGCACATAGCACTATAATGTCTAGTTTCGACACTGGGCCCAGAAACCCCCCCCCCTGTGTTTGCCTATGCACTTGTCATTACTTTCATTGAGATAAAATATTTGCTGGAGCACAGAGGCTATGACTAATGTTGTGTAAGTACAAAAAATGAAAATATTGCTGTGTCTGGTTTTTATTGATTGATTATTTGACTGCAGACCTTACTTAATCTATCTTTAGCTATATGAGTTAATTGTTGTTGCTCTTTTAAAGCATAGCCATGGTATGTGATTAGCTATGTTTGTAGTCTCCAGAGGTTGCAGTGAGCCAGAACCGGTGGTACTGTGGCTCGTCAGTTCCATTTGGAGACAGAATCAGTTCCAACTCCTCAAGCCAACATAACCCAACAAGGCATCCCGGCTCGCAGGGAGATGCAGGCGCCCACTGAGATTTTGTTACCTGCGGGTGCCCGGCTCCATCCTCACTTCTGAGTTCCGGCTACCGAGTCCCGCAAAGTGCACTATGGGAGAGATGTCATGATGTCTCTCCCATAGATCCGAGGAGTGGGTGGCCACGGCTAGATGGACGGCAGCGGTCGGATGCAGGAGTGGGGTTTCAGGCAAGTATTGTTTTTGTGTGGTGTTTTTTTTGTGTGTAAGGGTCACTACCACAGTGGGCACTACAACTACTAAAGGGGGCATTACTACTGCGGGCATTATTACTGGGGGCAGTACTGAGGGGACATTACTAATGGAACAATACTACAGGGGCATTACTACTAGGGGCAGTGCTACATGGGGGCATTACTACTGGGGGCATGCCACACTGCTAATGGGGACAATACCACTGGGGGTACTACTACAGGGGACATTACCACAGGGGTCATTACTAATGGGGTATTGCTTAAGGGGCACTGCATACAAAGCACCACTACTAGGTGCACTGCATAAGGGGCACTACTACTGTGGGCACTGCATAAGGGTCACTACCACTACAGTGGGTCATTTCATAAGGGGCACTACTTCTGTGGGCATTGTATAAGGGGCACTACTGCTGTGGGCATTATGTGTATTAAAGGCACTACTACTGTGGGCATTGTGTATAAGGGACACTAATGTGTGTCATAACATGAATAAGGGACACTACTATGTGGCATAATGTGAATTAGATTGTGCTACTGTGTGGCGTAATTTGAATTGGGGATACTATTGCATGACCATGCCCCTTTCTTTTGAGTTCACACCCCTTTTTTAGACCACACCCCCTTTTGCAGTCCCTTTATTTAATAGGCACCATTGAGTAGGGGGGGTTATTTCCACCACCTCTCTAGGAGCAGTTTAAGCACTGGTAGTCTCTGATATGATGCTTCAATCAGTTACGATCTGTCAATGCCACAAAAATTCTGACGTTAGAGCCCATTCAGGAATAGTACAAAAAAAATAGTATTGAGGGTGTACAGTATGGTTGATTGTACACTTTGTCTACCCTTAAGTTATAAATAGGAATAGGTAGATTTATAATTCACTCCCTAAAGTTATACTGTGTCTTGGTTCCAGTGGTGCAAGTAGAAATATTTTCTTAGTGGTACTGAGTGCCCAAAATGGTCATGGTCATGTATTGTCATAGGGCGTGGCCACATGCCACTAGTGGAAGTGGCTACATGACACTAGGGGGAGTGGCCACATGACACAGCCCCTTTTCTTTGCACTCTGGAGGCAAGGCTAGAAATTTATAGTACTGCCTCTAGTAACATAAACATAGTATCTGAGGTTGAAAAAAGACAATTGTCCATCGAGTTCAACCTATTTGTGGTGTCCTATGCATGATGATTTGACTAAAATTTCTGACTGATGCTGCTGTCAGCCATTGCATTTTATCCCTATTTATAGTAACTATAATGCATGACTATACACCATACCCCTGGATATCCTTATCCAATAGGAATTTATCTAACCCATTCTTAAAGGTGTTGACAGATTCCGCCATTACAACTTCCTCGGGCAGGGAATTCCAAACACGTATTGTCCTTACCGTGAAAAAGCCTTTGCGCCGTATTGTGCGGAATCTCCTCTCCTCTAACCTGAGCGAGTGTCCACGAGTCCTCTGTGTTGATCTAACCAAAAACAGGTCCCGCGCAAGCTCTGTGTATTGTCCCCTTATATATTTGTAGATGTTGATCATATCCCCTCTTAGTCTTCGCTTTTCCAATGTAAACATGCCTAGTCTTTCAAGCCTTTCCTTGTATTCCATCGTCTCCATGCCCATAATTAGTTTGGTCGCCCTCCTCTGTACCTTTTCAAGCTCCAGGATATC
The DNA here is from genome assembly GCF_028390025.1 of Pseudophryne corroboree. NCBI lineage: Eukaryota > Metazoa > Chordata > Amphibia > Anura > Myobatrachidae > Pseudophryne > Pseudophryne corroboree. The sequence continues at coordinate 471,738,628 of NC_086449.1, forward strand.
CTTTTTGTAGTACGGTGCCCAGAATTGTACACAGTATTCAAGGTGTGGCCTCACTAGTGATTTATATAACGGGAGTATAATACTCTCGTCCCTAGCATCAATACCCCGTTTTATGCATGCTAATATCTTATTAGCCTTCTTTGCTGCAGTCCTGCTTTGGGTACTACTGCTTAGCTTGCTATCTATGAGGACACCTAAGTCCTTTTCCAGTACAGAATCCCTGAAATCAGAAGAAAGTGCTTCCCTCTAATGGGTATAACCCTTATCAGGGGGGATCAGCACACGGAATAAATCATAGTGCAGTATTTTGTATAAAATCAAAGGGGTTTTAATACAAATTGCCCTTACAACATTCAAAGATAAAAATCACATGTAAAATCTCCTTGTCTGGCAGCAGCATTTGAACATAATGGACATATCACCCGAACTGGTTCCTGTAACTCCTGCCTGCTTGGACATTTATCTATCCTGCACTGTCACCTTGGAGAGGCTGCCACAGATTCCGGAGCTGTGTGTGCTGAACCCCATCCTGAGAACATCAATAGGAGTTCGGGTGATATGTCCATTATGTTCAAATGCTGCTGCCAGACAAGGAGATTTTACATGTGATTTTTATCTTTGAATGTTGTAAGTGCAATTTGTATTAAAACTAGAGATGAGCGCCTGAAATTTTTCGGGTTTTGTGTTTTGGTTTTGGGTTCGGTTCCGCGGCCGTGTTTTGGGTTCGACCGCGTTTTGGCAAAACCTCACCGAATTTTTTTTGTCGGATTCGGGTGTGTTTTGGATTCGGGTGTTTTTTTCAAAAAACCCTAAAAAACAGCTTAAATCATAGAATTTGGGGGTCATTTTGATCCCATATTATTATTAACCTCAAAAACCATAATTTCCACTCATTTTCAGTCTATTCTGAATACCTCACACCTCACAATATTATTTTTAGTCCTAAAATTTGCACCAAGGTCGCTGGATGACTAAGCTAAGCGACACTAGTGGCCGACACAAACACCTGGCCCATCTAGGAGTGGCACTGCAGTGTCACGCAGGATGTCCCTTCCAAAAAACCCTCCCCAATCAGCACATGACGCAAAGAAAAAAAGAGGCGCAATGAGGTAGCTGACTGTGTGAGTAAGATAAGCGACCCTAGTGGCCGACACAAACACCGGGCCCATTTAGGAGTGGCACTGCAGTGTCACGCAGGATGTCCCTTCCAAAAAACCCTCCCCAATCAGCACATGACGCAAAGAAAAAAAGAGGCGCAATGAGGTAGCTGACTGTGTGAGTAAGATTAGCGACCCTAGTGGCCGACACAAACACCGGGCCCATTTAGGAGTGGCACTGCAGTGTCACGCAGGATGTCCCTTCCAAAAAACCCTCCCCAATCAGCACATGACGCAAAGAAAAAAAGAGGCGCAATGAGGTAGCTGACTGTGTGAGTAAGATTAGCGACCCTAGTGGCCGACACAAACACCAGGCCCATTTAGGAGTGGCACTGCAGTGTCACGCAGGATGTCCCTTCCAAAAAACCCTCCCCAAACAGCACATGACGCAAAGAAAAATAAAAGAAAAAAGAGGTGCAAGATGGAATTGTCCTTGGGCCCTCCCACCCACCCTTATGTTGTATAAACAAAACAGGACATGCACACTTTAACCAACCCATCATTTCAGTGACAGGGTCTGCCACACGACTGTGACTGATATGACGGGTTGGTTTGGACCCCCCCCAAAAAAGAAGCAATTAATCTCTCCTTGCACAAACTGGCTCTACAGAGGCAAGATGTCCACCTCATCATCATCCTCCGATATATCACCGTGTACATCCCCCTCCTCACAGATTATCAATTCGTCCCCACTGGAATCCACCATCTCAGCTCCCTGTGTACTTTGTGGAGGCAATTGCTGCTGGTCAATGTCTCCGCGGAGGAATTGATTATAATTCATTTTAATGAACATCATCTTCTCCACATTTTCTGGATGTAACCTCGTACGCCGATTGCTGACAAGGTGAGCGGCGGCACTAAACACTCTTTCGGAGTACACACTTGTGGGAGGGCAACTTAGGTAGAATAAAGCCAGTTTGTGCAATGGCCTCCAAATTGCCTCTTTTTCCTGCCAGTATAAGTATGGACTGTGTGACGTGCCTACTTGGATGCGGTCACTCATATAATCCTCCACCATTCTTTCAATGGTGAGAGAATCATATGCAGTGACAGTAGACGACATGTCCGTAATCGTTGTCAGGTCCTTCAGTCCGGACCAGATGTCAGCATCAGCAGTCGCTCCAGACTGCCCTGCATCACCGCCAGTGGGTGGGCTCGGAATTCTGAGCCTTTTCCTCGCACCCCCAGTTGCGGGAGAATGTGAAGGAGGAGATGTTGACAGGTCGCGTTCCGCTTGACTTGACAATTTTCTCACCAGCAGGTCTTTCAACCCCAGCAGACTTGTGTCTGCCGGAAAGAGAGATCCAAGGTAGGCTTTAAATCTAGGATCGAGCACGGTGGCCAAAATGTAGTGCTCTGATTTCAACAGATTGACCACCCGTGAATCCTTGTTAAGCGAATTAAGGGCTCCATCCACAAGTCCCACATGCCTAGCGGAATCGCTCCGTGTTAGCTCCTCCTTCAATGTCTCCAGCTTCTTCTGCAAAAGCCTGATGAGGGGAATGACCTGACTCAGGCTGGCAGTGTCTGAACTGACTTCACGTGTGGCAAGTTCAAAGGGCATCAGAACCTTGCACAATGTTGAAATCATTCTCCACTGCGCTTGAGACAGGTGCATTCCACCTCCTATATCGTGCTCAATTGTATAGGCTTGAATGGCCTTTTGCTGCTCCTCCAACCTCTGAAGCATATAGAGGGTTGAATTCCACCTCGTTACCACTTCTTGCTTCAGATGATGGCAGGGCAGGTTCAGTAGTTTTTGGTGGTGCTCCAGTCTTCTGTACGTGGTGCCTGTACGCCGAAAGTGTCCCGCAATTTTTCTGGCCACCGACAGCATCTCTTGCACGCCCCTGTCGTTTTTTAAATAATTCTGCACCACCAAATTCAAGGTATGTGCAAAACATGGGACGTGCTGGAATTTGCCCATATTTAATGCACACACAATATTGCTGGCGTTGTCCGATGCCACAAATCCACAGGAGAGTCCAATTGGGGTAAGCCATTCCGCGATGATCTTCCTCAGTTGCCGTAAGAGGTTTTCAGCTGTGTGCGTATTCTGGAAACCGGTGATACAAAGCGTAGCCTGCCTAGGAAAGAGTTGGCGTTTGCGAGATGCTGCTACTGGTGCCGCCGCTGCTGTTCTTGCGGCGGGAGTCCATACATCTACCCAGTGGGCTGTCACAGTCATATAGTCCTGACCCTGCCCTGCTCCACTTGTCCACATGTCCGTGGTACAACTGCATTTTTTAGGACACTGGTGAGTCTTTTTCTGAGGTCTGTGTACATTTTCGGTATCGCCTGCCTAGAGAAGTGGAACCTAGATGGTATTTGGTAACGGGGGCACACTGCCTCAATAAATTGTCTAGTTCCCTGTGAACTAACGGCGGATACCGGACGCACGTCTAACACCAACATAGTTGTCAAGGCCTCAGTTATCCGCTTTGCAGCAGGATGACTGCTGTGATATTTCATCTTCCTCGCAAAGGACTGTTGAACAGTCAATTGCTTACTGGAAGTAGTACAAGTGGGCTTACGACTTCCCCTCTGGGATGACCATCGACTCCCAGCAGCAACAACAGCAGCGCCAGCAGCAGTAGGCGTTACACGCAAGGATGCATCGGAGGAATCCCAGGCAGGAGAGGACTCGTCAGAATTGCCAGTGACATGGCCTGCAGGACTATTGGCATTCCTGGGGAAGGAGGAAATTGACACTGAGGGAGTTGGTGGGGTGGTTTGCGTGAGCTTGGTTACAAGAGGAAGGGATTTACTGGTCAGTGGACTGCTTCCGCTGTCACCCAAAGTTTTTGAACTTGTCACTGACTTATTATGAATGCGCTGCAGGTGACGTATAAGGGAGGATGTTCCGAGGTGGTTAACGTCCTTACCCCTACTTATTACAGCTTGACAAAGGGAACACACGGCTTGACACCTGTTGTCCGCATTTCTGTTGAAATAGTTCCACACCGAAGAGCTGATTTTTTTGGTATTTTCACCAGGCATGTCAACGGCCATATTCCTCCCACGGACAACAGGTGTCTCCCCGGGTGCCTGACTTAAACAAACCACCTCACCATCAGAATCCTCCTGGTCAATTTCCTCCCCAGCGCCAGCAACACCCATATCCTCCTCATCCTGGTGTACTTCAACACTGACATCTTCAATCTGACTATCAGGAACTGGACTGCGGGTGCTCCTTCCAGCACTTGCAGGGGGCGTGCAAATGGTGGAAGGCGCATGCTCTTCACGTCCAGTGTTGGGAAGGTCAGGCATCGCAACCGACACAATTGGACTCTCCTTGTGGATTTGGGATTTCAAAGAACGCACAGTTCTTTGCGGTGCTACTGCTTTTGCCAGCTTGAGTCTTTTCATTTTTCTAGCGAGAGGCTGAGTGCCTCCATCCTCGTGTGAAGCTGAACCACTAGCCATGAACATAGGCCAGGGCCTCAGCCGTTCCTTGCCACTCCGTGTGGTAAATGGCATATTGGCAAGTTTACGCTTCTCCTCCGACAATTTTATTTTAGGTTTTGGAGTCCTTTTTTTACTGATATTTGGTGTTTTGGATTTGACATGCTCTGTACTATGACATTGGGCATCGGCCTTGGCAGACGACGTTGCTGGCATTTCATCGTCTCGGCCATGACTAGTGGCAGCAGCTTCAGCACGAGGTGGAAGTGGATCTTGATCTTTCCCTAATTTTGGAACCTCAACATTTTTGTTCTCCATATTTTAATAGGCACAACTAAAAGGCACCTCAGGTAAACAATGGAGATGGATGGATACTAGTTTACAATTATGGACGGACTGCCGAGTGCCGACACAGAGGTAGCCACAGCCGTGAACTACCGTACTGTGTCTGCTGCTAATATAGACTGGTTGATAAAGAGATGTAGTAGTATGTATGTATAAAGAAGAAAGAAAAAAAAACCACGGGTAGGTGGTATACAATTATGGACGGACTGCCGAGTGCCGACACAGAGGTAGCCACAGCCGTGAACTACCGTACTGTACTGTGTCTGCTGCTAATATAGACTGGTTGATAAAGAGATGTCGTAGTATATATGTATGAAGAAGAAAGAAAAAAAAACCACGGTTAGGTGGTATACAATTATGGACGGACTGCCGAGTGCCGACACAGAGGTAGCCACAGCCGTGAACTACCGTACTGTACTGTGTCTGCTGCTAATATAGACTGGTTGATAAAGAGATGTCGTAGTATGTATGTATAAAGAAGAAAGAAAAAAAAACCACGGTTAGGTGGTATACAATTATGGACGGACTGCCGAGTGCCGACACAGAGGTAGCCACAGCCGTGAACTACCGTACTGTACTGTGTCTGCTGCTAATATAGACTGGTTGATAAAGAGATGTCGTAGTATGTATGTATGAAGAAGAAAGAAAAAAAAACCACGGTTAGGTGGTATACAATTATGGACGGACTGCCGAGTGCCGACACAGAGGTAGCCACAGCCGTGAACTACCGTACTGTACTGTGTCTGCTGCTAATATAGACTGGTTGATAAAGAGATGTCATAGTATGTATGTATAAAGAAGAAAGAAAAAAAAACCACGGTTAGGTGGTATACAATTATGGACGGACTGCCGAGTGCCGACACAGAGGTAGCCACAGCCGTGAACTACCGTACTGTACTGTGTCTGCTGCTAATATAGACTGGTTGATAAAGAGATGTCGTAGTATGTATGTATGAAGAAGAAAGAAAAAAAAACCACGGTTAGGTGGTATACAATTATGGACGGACTGCCGAGTGCCGACACAGAGGTAGCCACAGCCGTGAACTACCGTACTGTACTGTGTCTGCTGCTAATATAGACTGGTTGATAAAGAGATGTCGTAGTATGTATGTATAAAGAAGAAAGAAAAAAAAACCACGGTTAGGTGGTATACAATTATGGACGGACTGCCGAGTGCCGACACAGAGGTAGCCACAGCCGTGAACTACCGTACTGTACTGTGTCTGCTGCTAATATAGACTGGTTGATAAAGAGATGTCGTAGTATGTATGTATGAAGAAGAAAGAAAAAAAAACCACGGTTAGGTGGTATACAATTATGGACGGACTGCCGAGTGCCGACACAGAGGTAGCCACAGCCGTGAACTACCGTACTGTGTCTGCTGCGACTGGATGATAAATAATGATATAAAAAATATATATATATCACTACTGCAGCCGGACAGGTATATATATTATATAATGACGGACCTGCTGGACACTGTCTGTCAGCAGAATGAGTTTTTTATAGAATAAAAAAAAAAACACCACACAAGTGAAGTCACACGACGAGTGTTTAACTTTTTCAGGCAATCACAATATAGTATACTACTAACTATACTGGTGGTCAGTGTGGTCAGGTCACTGGTCAGTCACACTGGCAGTGGCACTCCTGCAGCAAAAGTGTGCACTGTTTAATTTTAATATAATATGTACTCCTGGCTCCTGCTATAACCTATAACTGGCACTGCAGTGCTCCCCAGTCTCCCCCACAATTATAAGCTGTGTGAGCTGAGCACAGTCAGATATATAATATATACATAGATGATGCAGCACACTGGGCTGAGCAGTGCACACAGATATGGTATGTGACTGTCTTGTACTCCTGGCTCCTGCTATAACCTATAACTGGCACTGCAGTGCTCCCCAGTCTCCCCCACAATTATAAGCTGTGTGAGCTGAGCACAGTCAGATATATATACATAGATGATGCAGGCATGCAGCACACTGGGCTGAGCAGTGCACACAGATATGGTATGTGACTGAGTCACTGTGTGTACCGTTTTTTTCAGGCAGAGAACGGATATATTAAATAAAACAACTGCACTGCTGGTGGTCACTGTGGTCAGTCACTAAACTCTGCACTTTCTTCTACAGTATCAGCCTCAGGTCAATCTCTCTCTCTCTCTCCTAATCTAAATGGAGAGGACGCCAGCCACGTCCTCTCCCTATCAATCTCAATGCACGTGTGAAAATGGCGGCGACGCGCGGCTCCTTATATAGAATCCGAGTCTCGCAAGAATCCGACAGCGTCATGATGACGTTCGGGCGCGCTCGGGTTAACCGAGCAAGGCGGGAAGATCCGAGTCGCTCGGACCCGTGAAAAAAAACATGAAGTTCGTGCGGGTTCGGATTCAGAGAAACCGAACCCGCTCATCTCTAATTAAAACCCCTTTGATTTTATACAAAATACTGCACTATGATTTATTCCGTGTGCTGATCCCCCCTGATAAGGGTTATACCCATTAGAGGGAAGCACTTTCTTCTGATTTCAGAGACTCTTGGATGTTCCTGTCTCCTACATATATTAAGAAGCTGCTCATAGAAGCGTGTGATTTATTTCCAATCATAAAAGCTCAGTAACTTTTTCATTTTGTTTGGATGTGGTGCTCTGCATGTACACTATTTATGTTGCATGATTATTTGTCCTTTACTTGCACCTTTGTGGTATATATTGTACACATGTTTAAGCAGAATAGCGCAATTTTGAACACATGGTAAATATCGTTTACATTCAGTTTCCTTGAGTGTTTGGATGAACACTCTATTCATGTGTACTTCTGCTGCATGATTCTGGTTTTAACTGCGCATATCTGTTACACCCATATATAACTTTTATTCAGTACAGAATCCCCTAATTTTACCCCATTTAGTAGGTAGGTGTAATTTTTGTTCTTGTTACCACAGTGCATTACCTTACACTTGTCTGTGTTGAAGCGCATTCTCCATTTGGCTGCCCATGCTTCTAATTTAACTAAGTCGTTCTGAAGAGACTCGGCATCCTCCTCTGTATTTATAGCCTTACACAATTTGGTATCATCTGCAAAAATTGACACCATGCTCTCTAGACCTTCTGTTAGGTCGTTAATGAAAATATTGAACAATAGCGGTCCTAATACTGAGCCTTGCGGCACACCACTTAGCACTTCAGTCCAAGTTGAAAAAGATCCATTAACCACAACGCGCTGCTTCCTATTATCTAACCAGTTTTTGACCCAAGTGCATATTGTGCTTCCTAGCCCTGATTCTTGTAGCTTGTAGATAAGTCTCATGTGTGGTACAGTATCGAACGCTTTGGCAAAGTCTAAAAAGATTACATCCACGTCTTTACCCTGATCTAGGTTTGCACTTACTGTTTCATAAAAGCCAAGTAAGTTGGTTTGACAGGATCTGTCCTTCATAAACCCATGTTGATTCCTTTTAATGACCTTATTGGTTTCAAGGAACTTCTGAATACTATCTCTTAGAATACCTTCCAATACTTTCCCCACTATAGATGTAAGACTAACTGGTCTATAATTACCTGGTTCAGCTTTACTTCCCTTTTTAAATATAGGCACTACTTCCGCTATACGCCAGTCTTTGGGAACCATACCTGATATAACTGAATCCTCAAAGATCAAAGATAGCGGTTTTGCCAGTTCAGAGTGAAGCTCCATTAGAACCCTTGGATGAATACCATCGGGCCCTGGTGATTTATTAATCTTTAAATGTTTTAATCGGTCACAGACTACTTCCTTGCTTAAATAAGTACCTATCAGTGTGATATTCTCGTTATTGAGATTGTGTGTCAGTCCCTGAATTGGGTCCTCTCTAGTGAATACTGTTGAAAAAAACTCATTTAGTGTGTCCGCTATGTCATTATCATTTTTGCTTAAGACTCCCAACTTGTCTTTTAAAGGGCCTATACTCTCCTTCTTTAATCTCTTGCTATTAATGTAGTTAAAGAATTTTTGGGGATTCGCTTTGCTTTCCTTTGCTACTAGTTTTTCAGTTTCTACTTTAGCCGCTCTTATTTCCTTTTTGCAATTTTTGTTACATTCAATAGTATAATAGAAATATATAGTGATACCCCCAGTATAATAGAAATATATTGTAATGCCCCCAGTATAATAAATATATATAGTAATGCCCCCAATTTAATAACAATATATAGTAATGCATCTATTATAACAGGAAAATATACTGTAATAGTGCCCCTGCTATAATAGAAATATATAGTATTGCCCTCATAATAATTGAAATACATAGTAGTGTCCACATTACAATTTAAATATACAGTAATACCCTTATAATAATATAAATATATAGTAGTGTCCACATTTTATTAAAAATAAATTACACTGCACAGTGAAGCCAGAGACATGCCCAGCAGCCCAGCCTGTGAAGAACAAAAGCCGCTCAGTGCTGATGTGTCACTCGAGCCGAGTGAATGGAAACAGCTACACTGCTGCTCCTAGCAAAGGACCCTGTGGGAAAATGCAGTCAGGCTCCTCTCTTCACACCAGCCACAGCTGCCAGAAGAGGAAGCGTGATGTGATGTCATGATGTCACCGTTGGGCTCCCAGTAACCTTGACAAAGTGGGAGGCGCCCTCATGCTGCCAGCACCATCCTTTTTGCTTTGTGGCACATTATAATTGTGGTAATGGTGGTCACGGGTGCAAAGTGTGTGGCAGGTGGTACTGCGTACCCGCTAGCAAATTCTTACGGGTACTCTATACCCGAGCGTACCCGTATACTTGCACCACTGCCTGGTTCTGTCAGTTGTTGCTGAAATTAGATCATGTTAACATATGGTCCTTAGTGTCATTCCTTTTATAATTTCAGTCTGTTAATATCACAAGCCATTGATATTATTTATGATCCAGTTGTTGATGATCTTATACTTGATGCACTGTAATTTATTGTTTATAGTCACCTCACAATTCAATCCATGTTGTTATATTTTTCAAAAGGTACTTTCTCTGACGTCCTAGTGGATGCTGGGAACTCCGTAAGGACCATGGGGAATAGCGGCTCCGCAGGAGACTGGGCACAAAAGTAAAAGCTTTAGGACTACCTGGTGTGCATTGGCTCCTCCCCTAATGACCCTCCTCCAAGCCTCAGTTAGATTTTTGTGCCCGGCCGAGAAGGGTGCACACTAGGGGCTCTCCTGAGCTTCTTAGTGAAAAGTTTAGTTTTAGGTTTTTTATTTTCAGTGAGACCTGCTGGCAACAGGCTCACTGCATCGAGGGACTAAGGGGAGAAGAAGCGAACTCACCTGCGTGCAGAGTGGATTGGGCTTCTTAGGCTACTGGACACCATTAGCTCCAGAGGGACCGAACACAGGCCCAGCCTCGGAGCTCGGTCCCAGAGCCGCGCCGCCGGCCCCCTTACAGAGCCAGAAGCAAGAAAAGGTCCGGAAAAATCGGCGGCAGAAGACATCAGTCTTCAACAAGGTAGCGCACAGCACTGCAGCTGTGCGCCATTGTTACTCAGGCACACTTCACACTCCGGTCACTGAGGGTGCAGGGCGCTAGGGGGGGGCGCCCTGAGCAGCAATGTAAAACACCTTGGCTGGCATAAATACACCACATATAACCCCCAGGGCTATATGGGTGTATTTTAACCCCTGCCAGAACTCACCTAAAAAGCGGGAGAAAAGGCTGCCAAGAAGGGGGCGGAGCCTATCTCCTCAGCACACGGGCGCCATTTTCCATCACAGCTCCGCTGGAAGGACGTCTCCCTGACTCTCCCCTGCAGTCCTGCACTACAGAAAAGGGTAAAAAAGAGAGGGGGGGCACTAATTTGGCGCAGTTTTATACTAACAGCAGCTATAAAGGGAAAAGCACACTTTATTGTGGTATTCCTGTATATATATATAGCGCTCTGGTGTGTGCTGGCATACTCTCCCTCTGTCTCCCCAAAGGGCTAGTGGGGTCCTGTCCTCTATCAGAGCATTCCCTGTGTGTGTGCGGTGTGTCGGTACGATTGTGTCGACATGTTTGAGGAGGAAAATGAGATGGAGGCGGAGCAATTGCCTATTATACAGTTGTCACCCCCTAGGGAGTCGACACCTGAGTGGATGAGCTTGTGGAAGGAATTGCGTGACAGTGTCAGCTCCTTACGACAGACAGTTGACGACATGAGACAGCCGGCTACTCAGCTTGTGCCTGTCCAGGGGTCTCAAACGCCATCAGGGGCTTTAAAACGCCCGTTACCTCAAATGGCAGACACAGACACGGATTCTGACTCCAGTGTCGATGATGAGGAGACAAACGTGACTTCCACTAGGGCCACACGTTACATGATTGAAGCAATAAAAAATGTATTGCATATATCTGATAATACAAGTACCACTAAAAAGGGTATTATGTTTGGTGAGAAAAAACTGCCTATAGTTTTTCCTGTATCCGAGGAATTAAATGAAGTGTGTGATGAGGCGTGGGTTTCCCCCGATAAAAAAATGATAATTCCTAAAAGGTTATTGGCATCGTACCCTTTCCCGCCAGAGGATAGGGCACGTTGGGAAACACCCCCTAGGGTGGATAAAGCGCTCACACGCTTGTCTAAACAGGTAGCACTACCCTCTCCTGATACGGCCGCCCTAAAGGAACCTGCCGATAGAAAACTGGAGAATATCCTAAAATGTATATACTCTCACACGGGTGTTATACTGCGACCAGCTATCGCCTCAGCCTGGATGTGCAGTGCGGGCCTGGCGTGGTCGGATTCCCTGACTGAAAATATTGATACCCTAGATAGGGACAGTATATTACTGACTATAGAGCATTTGAAGGATGCATTTCTATATATGCGTGATGCACAGAGGGATATTTGCCGACTGGCATCAAGAGTTAGCGCGCTGTCCATTTCTGCAAGAAGAGGTTTATGGACGCGGCAGTGGTCAGGTGATGCGGATTCTAAAAGGCACATGGAAGTATTGCCTTATAAGGGGGAAGAGTTATTTGGGGTAGGTCTATCTGACCTGGTAGCCACGGCAACTGCTGGAAAATCCACATTTTTACCCCAGGTAGCTTCTCAACCTAAGAAGACGCCATATTATCAGGCGCAGTCCTTTCGGCCCCATAAAGGCAAGCGGGCAAAAGGCGCCTCATTTCTGCCACGTCGCAGAGGGAGAGGAAAAAGGCTGCAACAAACAGCCAGTTCCCAGGAACAAAAGCCCTCTCCCGCCTCCGCAAAGTCCTCAGCATGACGCTGGGGCTTTACAAGCGGACTCAGGCACTGTGGGGGCCCGTCTCAAGAAGTTCAGTGCGCAGTGGGCTCACTCGCAAGTGGACCCCTGGATCCTTCAGGTGGTATTTCAGGGGTACAAATTGGAATTCGAGATGTCTCCCCCTCGCCGTTTTCTAAAGTCTGCTTTACCGACGTCTCCCTCAGACAGGGAGGCAGTACTGGAAGCCATTCACAAGCTGTATTCCCAGCAGGTGATAATCAAGGTACCCCTCCTACAACAGGGAAAGGGGTACTATTCCACACTATTTGTGGTACCGAAGCCGGACGGCTCGGTGAGACCAATTTTAAACCTAAAATCCTTGAACACTTACATACAAAGGTTCAAATTCAAGATGGAGTCACTCAGAGCAGTGATTGCAAACCTGGAAGAAGGGGACTATATGGTGTCTCTGGACATCAAGGATGCTTACCTACATGTCCCAATTTGCCCTTCTCACCAAGGGTACCTCAGGTTTGTGGTACAGAACTGTCACTATCAGTTTCAGACGCTGCCGTTTGGATTGTCCACGGCACCCCGGGTCTTTACCAAGGTAATGGCCGAAATGATGATACTCCTTCGAAGGAAGGGAGTTTTAGTTATCCCTTACTTGGACGATCTCCTGATAAGGGCAAGATCCAGGGAACAGTTGGAAGTCGGAGTAGCACTATCTCAGATAGTGCTGCGCCAGCACGGTTGGATTCTCAATATTCCAAAATCGCAGCTGATCCCGACGACACGACTTCTATTCCTAGGGATGATCCTGGACACAGTCCAGAAAAAGGTGTTTCTCCCGGAGGAGAAAGCCAGGGAGTTATCCGAACTAGTCAGAAATCTCCTAAAGCCAGGCCAAGTCTCAGTGCATCAATGCACAAGGGTCCTGGGAAAGATGGTGGCTTCTTACGAAGCAATCCCATTCGGCAGATTCCACGCAAGAACCTTCCAGTGGGATCTGCTAGACAAATGGTCCGGGTCGCATCTTCAGATGCATCAGCGGATAATCTTGTCACCAAGGACAAGGGTGTCTCTCCTGTGGTGGTTGCAGAGTGCTCATCTTCTAGAGGGCCGCAGATTCGGCATTCAGGACTGGGTCCTGGTGAGCACGGATGCCAGCCTGAGAGGCTGGGGAGCAGTCACACAGGGAAAAAATTTCCAGGGTTTGTGGTCAAGCCTGGAGACATCACTTTACATAAATATCCTGGAGCTAAGGGCCATCTACAATGCTCTAAGCCTAGCAAGACCTCTGCTTCAAGGTCAGCCGGTGCTGATCCAGTCGGACAACATCACGGCAGTTGCCCACGTAAACAGACAGGGCGGCACAAGAAGCAGGAGGGCAATGACAGAAGTTGCAAGGATTCTTCGCTGGGCGGAAAATCATGTGATAGCACTGTCAGCAGTGTTCATTCCGGGAGTGGACAACTGGGAAGCAGATTTCCTCAGCAGACACGACCTCCACCCGGGGGAGTGGGGACTTCACCCAGAAGTCTTCCACATGATTGTGACCCGTTGGGAAAAACCAAAGGTGGACATGATGGCGTCCCGCCTCAACAAAAAACTAGACAGGTATTGCGCCAGGTCAAGGGACCCTCAGGCAATAGCTGTGGACGCTCTGGTAACACCGTGGGTGTACCAGTCAGTGTATGTGTTCCCTCCTCTGCCTCTCATACCCAAGGTACTGAGAATCATAAGGAGGAGAGGAGTAAGGACTATACTCGTGGCTCCGGATTGGCCAAGAAGGACTTGGTACCCGGAACTTCAAGAGATGCTCACAGAGGACCCGTGGCCTCTGCCTCTAAGAAAGGACCTGCTCCAGCAGGGACCCTGTCTGTTCCAAGACTTACCGCGGCTGCGTTTGACGGCATGGCGGTTGAACGCCGGATCCTGAAAGAAAAAGGCATTCCGGATGAAGTCATCCCTACCCTGATCAAAGCCAGGAAGGATGTAACCGTACAACATTATCACCGTATTTGGCGTAAATATGTTGCGTGGTGCGAGGCCAGGAAGGCCCCTACAGAGGAATTTCAACTGGGTCGTTTCCTGCATTTCCTGCAAACAGGACTGTCTATGGGCCTAAAATTAGGGTCCATTAAGGTTCAAATTTCGGCCCCCCAAAAAGCACATCTTGCAAAGAAGTAAAAGAGGTGCAATGAGGTAGCTACATGACTAAGCTAAGCGACACAAGTGTGTGGCACAAACACCTGGCCCATCTAGGGTTTGCACTGCAGTCCCACTGCACTAATGGCGGATACAGGACGCATGTCTAACACCAAAATAGCTGTCAAGGCCTCAGTAATCTACTTTGCAACAGGATGACTGCTGTCATATTTCATCTTCCTCGCAAAGGACTGTTGGCAGGGCCGTCTTTTCGTATGGGCTCAATGGGCTCTTGCCCAAGGGCCCCAGGAGTATAAGGGCCCTAGTCTGATAGCTGGTGGGCCCCTCTTTCCAGGGGTACCAGATTTTTTAAAATCGGCCCTAGGGAACCAGAGATATCCGACTTCAAAGCAGAGGTCCCCATCCAAGCCTGTTAATTGCTCTTCCCATCCAGATATCTCGGGCTCTGTATAACTTAGAGTTTTTCTGAGGGTATATTTCAAAAGCTGGGGCTCTCCACTTTCGGTGGACACTGACAGCTTGTCTCTACTATGCCCAGAACCAGAGATATCAGCCTTTAAGCAGCTGGTCCCTGCTCAAGCTCCACACGCCTAATATGCAGTTTTATATATTTGTTGGTGGATTGCCCTGGCTCCTGAACTCTAATATCCAAGTCCCCAGTTCCTCCTGACAGGTGTCCCCAGTACCTCCTGATCGGTGTCCCCAGTACCTCCTGACAGGTGTCCCCAGTACCTCCTGATAGGTGGGACACTCTAATTTTTATCCCATTCAAAGCTAAGAAATCTTTTTCCAGGAACTTGAGATATCTGCAGTCAAGCAAGCTGCCCCCCACCAGAAAATTATGAAAATTAAGCCCACTCCACTATCAACCCCTCCCTTATGTATTAAACACCCCATAGCACCCTGGAAGTCATGTATCGGGGCCCCTTCATTCAGCCCAATGCCCCCTTCTACAGATTAGTGATCTCCCTCCCGCCCCATCTGTGCAGTAAAGGAGTTATTAGCAGAAATTACTGCTCCAGGTCCTACATGCTGAGCAGAAGATAGTACACCCACTACCGCCTGCGGGACATCAAAACTGCAGCTAATAGCACCCCCACCCATGGAGGATGGGTAGGGGCCCCAGTGTATTGCTGTGCCCAGGGGCCCACACTGCTGCTAAGACTGCCCTGACTGTTGGACAGTCATTTGCTTAGTTGAAGTAGTACAAGTGGTCTTCCGACTTCCCCTCTGGGATTACGATTGACTCCCAGCAGCAACAACAGCAGCGGCAGCAGCAGCAGTAGGAGGAAGTGGTTCTTGATCTTTCCCTATTTTATCCTACAAACTTCTGTTCTCCATTGTTTTTCTGTAGTTATATAACAAAATGCAGCAAAGGAGAGTGTACCTCTTCACCACACAGGGCAAACCCTGTAAAAATTATTTGGATTAAATATTAATAACTCCTTTATTTGGAGTAAATAATGTACAGCACAGGACAGCACCACTGAACTTATATGGCAGTACCACTGGACTGAATATATATGCCAGTACCACTGGATTTATACGGCAGTACCACTTTACATATACGTCAGTATCACTGGACTTATACGGCAGTATCACTGGACTGGATTTATACGCCAGTACCACTGGATTTATACGCCAGTACTTCTGGACATATACGGCAGTATCACTGGAATTATATGGCAGTACCACTGGACATATATGGCAGTATCACTGGATTTATACGGCAGTACCTCTGGACATATACGGCAGTATCACTGGATTTCTACGGCAGTATCACTGGACTGGATTTATACGCCAGTACCACCGGATTTATACGGCAGTACCACTGGACATATACGGCAGTATCACTGGAATTATAAAGCAGTACCACTGGACATATACAGCAGTATCACTGGATTTATACGGCAGTACCACTGGACATATACGGCAGTATCACTGGACATATACTGCAGTATCACTGGACATATACGGCAGAATCACTGGACTTATACGGCAGTATCACTGGACTGGATTTATACGCCAGTACCACTGGATTTATGGACATATACGGCAGCATCACTGGACTGGATTTATATAGCAGTACCACTGGACATATACGGCAGTACCACTGGACATACTGTATACGGTAGTATCACTGGACTTATACACCAGTATCACTGGAATGGATTTATACGCCAGTACCACTGGATTTATACGGCACTACGACTGACGCAGTACAAGACACCACCACTGGACTGATGCAGCATAACACAGCACCACTGGACTGGACGTATAGAGCAGCACTGGACATATGGCAGCATAGGATACCACCACTGTGACTGGACTGATGCAGCACAAGACACTACCACTATACTGATGCAGGAGAACACAGCACACTGCACTGGACTTATACAGCTACACTGGACATATGTCAGCAGAGGACACCACCACTGTGACTGGACTGATGTACACTAGCATAAGACACTACACTAGACTGAGCAGCACAAGACAGCACTGGAATCACCACCCCACTTCCTTCTTACACAGACACTGAGGACGGAGACACGTCCTCTTGATACACTCTACAATTCCGGAGTGAAAATGGCTGCGACACGCGGCTCCTTATATGAAATCCAAAACCCGCAAGAATCTGACAGCGGGATGATGAAGTTTTGCCTCGTTCTGGTTTCCAAGTCAGGCAGGAAAACCCGAGCCGGGCTCGGATCCGGGCTCGGTTAGTGAAGTACAGTAGGGTTCGGTTCTCAGGGAACTGAACCGGCTCATCTCTACAAAAAAGGCACATAGTTAGCTTCTGTTTAGTAGTGTAGCCTAGGTAGCAATAGGTTCCCATCCATTATGCAGATTAGTTTAGGATTGGTTAATCAGTTTAGACTAGCTAGTACTCTACCCCTTTTACACCGAGGTTTTGACCTGAGTTATTGCCGGGTTAATTCGGGTTGCAGCTCGGTGTAAAAAGGGTTTACCAGGGTCCAATGCTAGCTTGTAGGGTTGGTCCTGGGAAGGACCAGTGTAAATAGGTAAGCCGGGTTCATACAACCCAGAACCCAGTTACTGCATAGGGAGAGCTATAGCTAGGAAATGAGCTCATCTCCTAGCGTCGGCACTGTGCATGTGCCTGCTGAGGTCAGCGACCTGGCAATTAACCTGGTCCTGCCACCAGTCTGATCAGAGTTTCAGCCTGCATCTGGGTTGGAGCTGGCTACAAAATCCTAAGTGACCCAGCATTTCAGTGTAAAGCGGTATAAGTCTTTGGTAGGATAGATAGATAGATTGGTCTATCAGATTCAAGTGATTTACTAAAATGTCATGTACAGCAAGAGATGGCTCTCAATTATTGTATCTCATTTCTAAAACAAATAATTTTTTGTTTTCTGTATGGAATATAAAATATGGATACCTTTCCTTAAAACCTCTTGGGTATGGGTCGTTGGGTAGACACAACTTAGGTCGACAGTCATTAGGTCGACCATGGAAGGTCAACAGGCATTATGGTGACAGGGACAATAGGTTGCCATGTTAATTAGGTCGACATGTACTAGGTCGACAGGTCAAAAGGTTGAAAACATTTTTTTTACTTTTTTTTGCGTCGTTTTCTTTGTAAGGTGATGAGGAACCCCAATTAGTGCACTATGCCCCCTTGCATGGCTCACTTCGCTCCCCATGCTTCTGGCAAGGTGCCTCACTCCGCTACCGCATCGCTCAGCACAGGTTAGCGTTCCAATCGTAGTCCACGTGGATCGTTAAGTATGAAAAAAATCAAAAAAGTAAAAAAAAAGTGAAAAACTCATGTTGACCTTTTGACCTGTCGACCTAGTACATGTCGACCTAATGACCATGTCGACCTAATGCATGTTGACCTTCAGTGGTTGACCTAATGACTGTCGACCTAAGCTGTGCTGACCTAACAACCGTATCCCAACCTCTTAGATTCTATAAACAATTGTTTTCGATATATTCATAAAAATTAATAAAACATTACAATAGATATAACACCCTTTAGTGTCCAAACAAAAGGAGTAGTAATGAGTACACCAATCAGATTTTTATCTAATCCAAAAGTAGAAGAGCAAAACCCTATTATGTACAGTCTATGCTTGCTAGAACCCAATGTATAAGAAGCCTTCAATGGGGTCTTTATAATCTGCCAGCACATGGGGGGTCATTCCGAGTTGATCGCACGTATCAACTTTTTGCTGCTTGTGCGATCAACTTGGTGCCGTTTATGGGGGATTGTATTTTAGCCTAGCAGGGCTGCGAACGCTTGTGCAGCCCTGCTGTGCTAAAAAAGTTTCCTGCAAAACAAGACCAGCCGTGCAGCTGCTTACCCAGTGTAACGGATCCAGCAATGAAGGTCCCGGCTGTGACATCAGACATCCGCCCTCCAAACGCCTGGACACGCCTGCGTTCGCCTTACCATGCCTGGGAAACTGTGAGTAGACAACCCGATCCTCCTTCCCTGTGTCAATCTTCTTGCGATCGGGCCTGCGATCGCTTTCTTGGGTCCTGGCGTCATTGCTCGGCGACTGCCATCGATGCACGTGCACATTGCGGCCGCCCAGCGACTGCAACGATGCGCGTGCGCATTGTGGCTGCCGTACAGCCGCAGTACCAACCTGTTCGCATCGCAGCGAAGTACCGCTGCGTGCGAACGGGTCGGAATGACCCCCATGGATTCCTCCTAGTTGTCTCAACAGAATTTTAATAAGTGACATGCGGTTGGGTGAGGCAGGTGAGGCAGAGCCTTTCCTGTCATACTAAAATTTGTACCAGAGTTTTTACTGTATAAAGTATATGAAAAATACAAAGAATATGTTTGAAATATCTTCTTTGTATTATTCTAATCATTTTTATAGCCAAAACTCTGGAGTAATAAGTCTATGGCAGGTGAGGCAGTGCCTGTCTTATCTGCACATCTCTGATCAAAACTCACCAAATTTCCAGGAGTTTATAGTGCTGAACATGTGTACAGGGCCAGATTAACAATTGGGCGGATGGAGCTACAGCTCCAGGCCTCCACATAAAAATAGGCCCATCATCCTGGCAGGAGGATGATGACCAGCTACTTTTTGTAGTTTTCTCACAAAATTATGCAATTTTTCTATGTTTATGTATTTAGGGAGACAGTGGGGCTCATACTGTATAGAGTGTACACACTCACATGGCTCTGGCCACATTCAAACACCACTCATCACAACTCCTCCCCTCTCAGTATAGGCCCATGTGGCCCTTCATCCGGCCTTGCATGTGTGTTATGCTCAGATTAACACTTTGGCTCAAATATTGAGTGTAAATCTGGCTCTGGTGCTAGCCATTTAACTCACCGCAGTTCATTCATATTAATCATGTAAGTAGAAGACCAAAAAAGGAAAGCAATCTATCAGTAAAGAAAAAAATGACATTGATACATAACAAAAACACCAATACAAACATATAAATAAAAGCAGCGTATACTGTACAAAATGGGATACAGTCAGGATCTTGGCAGTCGAACTAACAATGCCAGAATCCCGACATTGCTCAGAATGCCGGTGCCAGCATCCTGACAAGGAGCACAATCCTGGCACTGGAATCCCGACTGCCGTTATCCAATTGCCAGGGCTGCGAACAGGTGAGCTGCGGGAAAGGGGGAGGGTTGTAGGTTTAGGCTGTGGGGGAAGGGTTAGGGTTAGGCTCTGGGAAAAGAATGGGTAGGCTGTGAGATGGGGGGATTAGGTTTAGGCACCCCTGGGGAGGGTTATACCGCTTTCACATCGCTAACCCGGTAAAGAACCGGCTTTTGAACACGCTTCCGACCCGGGTCTGAACACGCTATACCCCTTTCACATCGCAGTTTGGAGCCGTGTTATTACCGGGTTATTCCCGGGTTGGTGCCTTTCACACTGAACCCGGTTCACCCTTTGAAAACATTTGTGATGTCATTATAAATGGACTTTTCTGTCTCCTATTGATGAGGTTTGAAAGGTATTACAAGGAGGAGCTGGGGAGTGCTCAGTAGTGCAGCAATCATGGCCGACACAGCACATGTCTCTATAGACTTTATGATAGTCTCAGCTGTACTGCTCTTGGATTCAGCCTGTGAGAGGATATTTGAGCTTCTCACATTCTGTAGCTTGTTCAGCAGCTATGTTATAAGGAGGAGGAGGCTGCAGTATTTGAGAGACACCGCCATTCGTCGCCGACCAGAGCCGGATTAACAATGGGGCGGATGGAGCTGCAGCTCCAGGCCCCCCATTGAAAATAGGCCCAAGGAGACTGACAGTGGTGACAGGAAAAAATGTTTTCCTGTCACAAGCTGCCAGCGACCGCTGTGCTAACCTCCGCCCCAGCGGCGGACTCAGTGACACCCAGGCACGCGTCGTCGCTTGTCCGCCCACTCTCCCCCCCCCCCCCCCCCCGTGATTTTAAATTTGCAACAGTAGGTTCCTCCCCCGCACCGGCAGTAGGCTCCTCCCCGTGCATCCAGGGTTGTGGGTGTCAAAGTCCCGCCTCCAGCTTTCTGCTCTGGCCTGTAGCCGGGCTAGGCATCATAGTGGTTGGACGGACGAGGGGGGGGCAGGAGGTCAGGCTGCAAATATGTCACAGATGGCCATCCGCGGCCACATGTGCATGGCTGGCTGCGGACGGCACTTGTACCCGGCCGCTTTGTATTGTGGCCGAGCAGCTCCGCCTCCCTTTTCTCCCCTCTTCCTCTGCAGCGTTACGTCAGGTCAGGCTGCCGGGGGACCTACTGCAGGCGCTGCCTCAGAGGCTTTTAGAAGGTACTGTTATTGTTTCCTGTGGGGAGAACACTGTGTGTAGTATGCAGTGAACTACTACTGTGATGTGGTGGAGAATACTGAAGGGGGGGTTAGTAATGGGAGGTGAATATTAGGGGGTGGGGGTTGCTATAAGAAGACAACATGGAAGGGGGGGAGGGGGAGGCTGTGCCCAGACCTGCCTGCACAGTTCTCTCACTCTGAGCCCCTACCAGATCTGTACCCGCACCCTCTCCCTGTCCTCGACCTGACCAGACCTGTCCCCTACCACACCTGTCCCAGCACCCTGTGCCTGACCAGACTTGTCCCACTTCTAGCATCCTCACCCTGTCCCCGGCCAGACCTGTCCCAGCACCCTCACCCTGTCCCCTACCAGACCTGTCCCCGCACCCTGTCCCTGACCAGACCTGTCCCAGCACCCTCACCCTGTCCCTGAACAGACCTGTCCCCTCACCCACCCTGTCCCCTACCAGACCTATCCCCGCACCCTGTCCCTGACCAGACCTATCCCCGCACCCTGTCCCTGACCAGACCTGTCCCCGCACCCTCGCCCTGTCCCCTACCAGACCTGTCCCAGCACCCTCACTCTATCCCCTACCAGACCTGTCCTCTCACCCTGTCCCCTACCAGACCTGCCCCGCACCCTCTCCCTGTCCCTGACCAGACCTGTCCCAGCACCCTCTCCCTGTCCCCTACCAGACCTGTCCCCGTACTCTCACCCTATCCCCTACCAGATCTGTTCCCTCACCTTGTCCCCTTCCTCTGCAGCGTTACGTCAGGTCAGGCTGCCGGGGGACCTACTACAGGCGCTGCCTCAGAGGCTTTTAGAAGGTACTGTTATTGTTTCCTGTGGGGAGAACACTGTGTGAAGTATGCAGTGAACTACTACTGTGATGTGGTGGAGAATACTGAAGGGGGGTTAGTAATGGGAGGTGAATATTAGGGGGTGGGGGTTGCTATAAGAAGACAACATAGAAGGGGGGGAGGGGGAGGCTGTGCCCAGACCTGCCTGCACAGTTCTCTCACTCTGAGCCCCTACCAGATATGTACCCGCACCCTCTCCCTGTCCTCGACCTGACCAGACCTGTCCCCTACCACACCTGTCCCAGCACCCTGTCCCTGACCAGACTTGTCCCACTTCTAGCATCCTCACCCTGTCCCCGGCCAGACCTGTCCCAGCACCCTCACCCTGTCCCCTACCAGACCTGTCCCCGCACCCTGTCCCTGACCAGACCTGTCCCAGCACCCTCACCCTGTCCCTGACCAGACCTGTCCCCGCACCCTCACCCTGTCCCCTACCAGACCTATCCCCGCACCCTGTCCCTGACCAGACCTGTCCCCGCACCCTCACCCTGTCCCTGAACAGACCTGTCCTCTCATCCTGTCCCTGACCAGACCTGTCCCTGACCAGACCTGTCCCCGCACCCTGTCCCTGACCAGACCTATCCCATCACCCTCGCCCTGTCCCCTACCAGACCTGTCCCAGCACCCTCACTCTATCCCCTATTAGACCCGTCCTCTCACCCTGTCCCCTACCAGACCTGTCCCCGCACCCTCTCCCTGTCCCTGACCAGACCTGTCCCAGCACCCTCTCCCTGTCCCCTACCAGACCTGTCCCCGTACTCTCACCCTATCCCCTACCAGATCTGTTCCCTCACCCTGTCCCCTTCCTCTGCAGCGTTACGTCAGGTCAGGCTGCCGGGGGACCTACTGCAGGCGCTGCCTCAGAGGCTTTTAGAAGGTACTGTTATTGTTTCCTGTGGGGAGAACACTGTGTGAAGTATGCAGTGAACTACTACTGTGATGTGGTGGAGAATACTGAAGGGGGGGTTAGTAATGGGAGGTGAATATTAGGGGGTGGGGGTTGCTATAAGAAGACAACATGGAAGGGGGGGAGGGGGAGGCTGTGCCCAGACCTGCCTGCACAGTTCTCTCACTCTGAGTCCCTACCAGATCTGTACCCGCACCCTCTCCCTGTCCTTGACCTGACCAGACCTGTCCCCTACCACACCTGTCCCCGCACTCTGTCCTGACCTGACCTGTCCCATCACCCTCGCCCTGTCCCCTACCAGACCTGTCCCAGCACCCTCCCTCTATCCCCAACCAGACCTGTCCTCTCACCCTGTCCCCTACCAGACCTGTCCCCGCACCCTCTCCCTGTCCCTGACCAGACCTGTCCCAGCACCCTCTCCCTGTCCCCTACCAGACCTGTCCCCGTACTCTCACCCTATCCCCTACCAGATCTGTTCCCTCACCCTGTCCCCTACCAGACCTTTCCCTGCACCCTCTCCCTGTTCCCTGTCCCTGAACAGACCTGTCCCCACACCCTCACCATATCCCCTACCAGAACTGTCCTCTCACCCTATCCCCTACCAGGCCTGTCCCCGCACCCTGTGCCTGACCAGACCGGTCTCAGCACCCTCACCCTATCCCCTACCAAACCTGTACGCTCACCCTGTCCCCTACCAGGCCTTTCCCCGCACCCTCTCCCTGACCAGACCTGTCCCCGCACCCTCACCATATCCCCTACCAGACCTGTCATGTCACCCTATCCCCTACCAGACCTGTCCCCGCACCCTGTCCCTGACCAGACCTGTCTCAGCACCCTCACCCTATCCCCTACCAGACCTGTCCTCTCACACTATCCCCTACCAGACCTGTCCGCTCACCCTGTCCCCTTCCAGACCTGTCCCCGCATCTCACGGTAACAGTATGAGATAACCATAGACCATCACCAGTCCACATCCACAGTGGGGCCCACACACCATTGGACATGCCCCCACAACCCCCCCCCCCCCCGCAGAATTGGCCACACCCCCTGCAGCGGCACACATTAGGCCCCTCATGAATTTCAGCTCCAGGCCCATGTGTACCTTAATCTGGCACTGTCGCCGACAATACCTGTGCAGGAGGAGATCGTTTATATCTGCTTCTGTGACCACCATACTCAACCTTAACCTCACTACTCAACGAAGATTGTGGTCTAGAGAACGGCAGCATGGACAAGTTTTTATGCAAAGTGTGCTGAACTTTCAGGATGTTCAGTGGTAGTGTCACTTCAGAATGTCGCGTCACACATTCCACTACCTTTTGGATTTAATGTCCACAGCACTCTCTAGACGGGTGGTCTTCAGTATGCCGGCGGTCGGGCTCCCGGCGACCAGCATACCGGCGCCGGGAGCCCGACAGCCGGCATACCGACACTTTTTCTCCCTCGTGGGGGTCCACGACCCCCCTGGAGGGAGAACAAAATAGTGTGGCGCCCGTAGCGCGCCACCGTGCCCGTAGCGTGGCGAGCGCAGCGAGCCCGCAAGGGGCTCATTTGCGCTCGCCACACTGTCGGTAAGCCGGCGGCCGGCCTCCCGGCGCCGGTATGCTGGTCGCCGGGAGGCCGGCCGCCGGCAGATCGTAGTGAACCCCTCTAGACAGACCACAAACTTCAGGTCACCAATAGAGCCAAGCAGGAGGCTAGCTATAGCATTGTGGTGGTATGCCACTCCAGGTGAATATCGCACAATTGCTTGCCTGTTTGGTGTGGGGATATCTACCTTTTGCACCATTGTACATGAGGTGACCAGAGCATTGGTGGACAACCTATACCACAGATTTATTTCTCGTCCACATGGCCAGCGTTTGGATAAAACAATTAAGGGATTTGTGGAGTCTGGATATCCGCAGTGTGCAGGTGCAATTGATGGTACCCACATCCCTATAATCGCACCTTATGATAATCCTGCCGACTACTACAACAGAAAGGGATGGCATTCCTTTGTTTTGCAAGCTGTGGTGGATCATAAGTATTGGTAATGTTCTTGTCAGTGTGTTTTCTTAATGCTAATTGTTTATAATTAATTTACAACTTAATATATATTTTTATATTAGCTTCACAGACGTATTCATCGGTTGGCCGGGACGGTCACATGACGCTCGAGTGCTTGCTAACTCTGATCTGTACCGGCTAGCAGCGGACAAGAAAGGGGGCTACCTTTTTCCAAGAGAGGTGATTTTGTTTAATAATTTTAATACTTTTGAAAACATGCCCAAGAAAAGATGTGTTAAAATTACGCAATGTTCATGAATCAAGCAGGTAATAGATGAATGCAATTTCATTTACATTGGGACCAATTAGTTGTCGTTACCTTCAAACATGCTTCCTATGTGCCCACCAGCCTGCCCATCACGGAGGAGTCTGCTCATATTTGTATTCCAATTTCTTGTTGCTAACGTACATTTTTTTATCTATATTCCTACTAGAAATCCAAATTTGTGGACGGAGTGGAGATCCTGGTACACATAATTGGTGATGCAGCCTACCCGTTACGACGATGGCTCATGAAGGGGTTCACCCAACATGTCCAGCTGAGCCCCAATCAAATTACATATACGCACACCCTGAGCTCGGCAAGAATGGTGGTCGAAAATGCCTTTGGACGATTAAAAGGACGTTGGCGCTGTCTTATGAAGTGCAATGATGTAGACATTAATATCATGCCTAACATTGTTGCAGCATGTTGTATTCTGCATAACCTATGTGAATTTCAGAGGGAGGAATTCCTACCAGAGTGGACAGTGCAGGCCTCCGCTGCGTACCCTGCACTTGATTGTGAGGCCTATCTGGGCGACCATTCTGGAAGTGCAGAAGAGATGAGGTCTGCTATAATGGCCAACCTTCCCTCATTACTCCGTTAAGTTTTTTTAGTTTGTATATTCTGTTAATTGTTGTTGCTATAAAAAATAAACCTGTTTAGTTGACGTTCTGCTACTGTGTCGATAACAAATGTACAACATCAATATCCAATTTGAAATGGATGTATCAAGCATTTTGTTTGTAAGTAAAAATAAGACAAGTCCAAAGATTAACAAAAGGTCAGAGACCTTAGAATTTTAATTTGTATAAAACTTTGGTAAATAAAGTAGTGAAATCTTTACAGTAATAAAAGTCAAACCAGTAATAGTGTAGGAAAAACACTCCTATGATTTTAAAACCAACTTTTTTTTTAAAACAATAACCATTTAAGATAAATTAGATAAATTAAGGTAAACAGGAGACTCTGTAGTTGTCTCCATTTCAGAAGGTGATTGGGTGTGTTGAGGTTGTGTATGTCGAGGATGGGTATAGTGAGTTGGAGTTAGTGGAGGTGGGGTTTGTTGAGGTTGTGTATGTCGAGGATGGGTATAGTGAGTTGGAGTTAGTGGAGGTGGGGTTTGTTGAGGTTGTGTATGTCGAGGATGGGTATAGTGAGTTGGAGTTAGTGGAGGTGGGGTTTGTTGAGGTTGTGTATGTCGAGGATGGGTATAGTGAGTTGGAGTTAGTGGAGGTGGGGTTTGTTGAGGTTGTGTATGTCGAGGATGGGTATAGTGAGTTGGAGTTAGTGGAGGTGGGGTTTGTTGAGGTTGGTTATGTCGAGGATGGGTATGGTGTGACGTTGGTTGAGGTGGGGTATGTTCATAGTAGGGGGGGCCAGGGTAATATTGGGTATACGGTTGAGGGTAGTTTGGTGGCACTGTGTGCAGCCCTTCAATGCATTGGAACATTCGGTCAAATATGGACATTTGAAATTCCTGCATTTCTTTCTGACGTTCTCTTGCATCCCTATTATAGGTTTCCTGCATAGAGGTCAGCTGCGTCATAAATGTGTTGTTCATGTCTTGCTCTGCCTGCAAAAATCGCTCGAGACGTGCATCTTCTCGATCAGCCATGGCAGCGTCCATCTGCTCTAATTTCTCCACCAGGACAGTGGTCATAATTCTTGCAGCTTGCTTCGTTTTGTTTGGGTGGCGCCTCCTTGGCGGAACAGTATATACTGCAGACACAAATCAAATAATTATGTTATTGGAATTTGCAAAGAGCTTATATAAAATAGCAGTGTTCGCAAACGTGTTTGTGGCCTCCTCCCACCTACACACTGCATATACTCTGCAACATTTATCATTTTTAATTGTATGCATTTATTGTTAAGATTTAATGACGTTAATGTTTAGAGTTGTTTGTGTTTAGTTTACGTTAATTGTTAATGTTAGTTATTATGCTTTTAGGATTGCTGTACTTACTGTTTCCACGCAAAGGCTGCGTTTGTGCAATTGGTGCCATTTGACTTGGCCCAGCCTCTGTGTCTTCTGGCGCATCAGTGGTTTCAGTTCTGCTGGGCTCCTGTACAACTGGGTCAGGCATAGTGGTTTGCATCGGTTGCGTATCACACAGTACGACTGGTGGAGATGGTGGTGGTGGTGATCGGGTGTCTGGGTCCTGTGATCGGGTGTCTGGGTCCTGTACGCTGCAGGTGGAAGCAGCACAGGCCTGTCTTGTTTCTGCTGCTGCTATGCTGGAGGATAAGCTAACCGGTGTTGCAAGTAGAGATGAGCGCCTGAAATTTTTCGGGTTTTGTGTTTTGGTTTTGGGTTCGGTTCCGCGGCCGTGTTTTGGGTTCGAACGCGTTTTGGCAAAACCTCACCGAATTATTTTTGTCGGATTCGGGTGTGTTTTGGATTCGGGTGTTTTTTTCCAAAAACACTAAAAAACAGCTTAAATCATAGAATTTGGGGGTCATTTTGATCCCAAAGTATTATTAACCTCAAAAACCATAATTTACACTCATTTTCAGTCTATTCTGAATACCTCACACCTCACAATATTATTTTTAGTCCTAAAATTTGCACCGAGGTCGCTGTGTGAGTAAGATAAGCGACCCTAGTGGCCGACACAAACACCGGGCCCATCTAGGAGTGGCACTGCAGTGTCACGCAGGATGTCCCTTCCAAAAAACCCTCCCCAAACAGCACATGACGCAAAGAAAAAAAGAGGCGCAATGAGGTAGCTGTGTGAGTAAGATTAGCGACCCTAGTGGCCGACACAAACACCGGGCCCATCTAGGAGTGGCACTGCAGTGTCACGCAGGATGGCCCTTCCAAAAAACCCTCCCCAAACAGCACATGACGCAAAGAAAAAAAGAGGCGCAATGAGGTAGCTGACTGTGTGAGTAAGATTAGCGACCCTAGTGGCCGACACAAACACCGGGCCCATCTAGGAGTGGCACTGCAGTGTCACGCAGGATGGCCCTTCCAAAAAACCCTCCCCAAACAGCACATGACGCAAAGAAAAAAAGAGGCGCAATGAGGTAGCTGACTGTGTGAGTAAGATTAGCGACCCTAGTGGCCGACACAAACACCGGGCCCATCTAGGAGTGGCACTGCAGTGTCACGCAGGATGTCCCTTCCAAAAAACCCTCCCCAAACAGCACATGACGCAAAGAAAAAAAGAGGCGCAATGAGGTAGCTGTGTGAGTAAGATTAGCGACCCTAGTGGCCGACACAAACACCGGGCCCATCTAGGAGTGGCACTGCAGTGTCACGCAGGATGTCCCTTCCAAAAAACCCTCCCCAAACAGCACATGACGCAAAGAAAAAAAGAGGCGCAATGAGGTAGCTGACTGTGTGAGTAAGATTAGCGACCCTAGTGGCCGACACAAACACCGGGCCCATTTAGGAGTGGCACTGCAGTGTCACGCAGGATGTCCCTTCCAAAAAACCCTCCCCAATCAGCACATGATGCAAAGAAAAAGAAAAGAAAAAAGAGGTGCAAGATGGAATTATCCTTGGGCCCTCCCACCCACCCTTATGTTGTATAAACAAAACAGGACATGCACACTTTAACCAACCCATCATTTCAGTGACAGGGTCTGCCACACGACTGTGACTGATATGACGGGTTGGTTTGGACCCCCCCCAAAAAAGAAGCAATTAATCTCTCCTTGCACAAACTGGCTCTACAGAGGCAAGATGTCCACCTCATCTTCACCCTCCGATATATCACCGTGTACATCCCCCTCCTCACAGATTATCAATTCGTCCCCACTGGAATCCACCATCTCAGCTCCCTGTGTACTTTGTGGAGGCAATTGCTGCTGGTCAATGTCTCCGCGGAGGAATTGATTATAATTCATTTTAATGAACATCATCTTCTCCACATTTTCTGGATGTAACCTCGTACGCCGATTGCTGACAAGGTGAGCGGCGGCACTAAACACTCTTTCGGAGTACACACTTGTGGGAGGGCAACTTAGGTAGAATAAAGCCAGTTTGTGCAAGGGCCTCCAAATTGCCTCTTTTTCCTGCCAGTATAAGTACGGACTGTGTGACGTGCCTACTTGGATGCGGTCACTCATATAATCCTCCACCATTCTTTCAATGTTGAGAGAATCATATGCAGTGACAGTAGACGACATGTCCGTAATCGTTGTCAGGTCCTTCAGTCCGGACCAGATGTCAGCATCAGCAGTCGCTCCAGACTGCCCTGCATCACCGCCAGCGGGTGGGCTCGGAATTCTGAGCCTTTTCCTCGCACCCCCAGTTGCGGGAGAATGTGAAGGAGGAGATGTTGACAGGTCGCGTTCCGCTTGACTTGACAATTTTGTCACCAGCAGGTCTTTCAACCCCAGCAGACCTGTGTCTGCCGGAAAGAGAGATCCAAGGTAGGCTTTAAATCTAGGATCGAGCACGGTGGCCAAAATGTAGTGCTCTGATTTCAACAGATTGACCACCCGTGAATCCTTGTTAAGCGAATTAAGGGCTGCATCCACAAGTCCCACATGCCTAGCGGAATCGCTCCCTTTTAGCTCCTTCTTCAATGCCTCCAGCTTCTTCTGCAAAAGCCTGATGAGGGGAATGACCTGACTCAGGCTGGCAGTGTCTGAACTGACTCACGTGTGGCAAGTTCAAAGGGCATCAGAACCTTGCACAACGTTGAAATCATTCTCCACTGCACTTGAGACAGGTGCATTCCATCTCCTATATCGTGCTCAATTGTATAGGCTTGAATGGCCTTTTGCTGCTCCTCCAACCTCTGAAGCATATAGAGGGTTGAATTCCACCTCGTTACCACTTCTTGCTTCAGATGATGGCAGGGCAGGTTCAGTAGTTTTTGGTGGTGCTCCAGTCTTCTGTACGTGGTGCCTGTACGCCGAAAGTGTCCCGCAATTTTTCTGGCCACCGACAGCATCTCTTGCACGCCCCTGTCGTTTTTTAAAAAATTCTGCACCACCAAATTCAAGGTATGTGCAAAACATGGGACGTGCTGGAATTTGCCCATATTTAATGCACACACAATATTGCTGGCGTTGTCCGATGCCACAAATCCACAGGAGAGTCCAATTGGGGTAAGCCATTCCGCGATGATCTTCCTCAGTTGCCGTAAGAGGTTTTCAGCTGTGTGCGTATTCTGGAAAGCGGTGATACAAAGCGTAGCCTGCCTAGGAAAGAGTTGGCGTTTGCGAGATGCTGCTACTGGTGCCGCCGCTGCTGTTCTTGCGGCGGGAGTCCATACATCTACCCAGTGGGCTGTCACAGTCATATAGTCCTGACCCTGCCCTGCTCCACTTGTCCACATGTCCGTGGTTAAGTGGACATTGGGTACAACTGCATTTTTTAGGAGACTGGTGGGTCTTTTTCTGACGTCCGTGTACATTCTCGGTATCGCCTGCCTAGAGAAGTGGAACCTAGATGGTATTTGGTAACGGGGGCACACTGCCTCAATAAATTGTCTAGTTCCCTGTGAACTAACGGCGGATACCGGACGCACGTCTAACACCAACATAGTTGTCAAGGACTCAGTTATCCGCTTTGCAGTAGGATGACTGCTGTGATATTTCATCTTCCTCGCAAAGGACTGTTGAACAGTCAATTGCTTACTGGAAGTAGTACAAGTGGGCTTACGACTTCCCCTCTGGGATGACCATCGACTCCCAGCGGCAACAACAGCAGCGCCAGCAGCAGTAGGCGTTACACGCAAGGATGCATCGGAGGAATCCCAGGCAGGAGAGGACTCGTCAGACTTGCCAGTGACATGGCCTGCAGGACTATTGGCATTCCTGGGGAAGAAGGAAATTGACACTGAGGGAGTTGGTGGGGTGGTTTGCGTGAGCTTGGTTACAAGAGGAAGGGATTTACTGGTCAGTGGACTGCTTCCGCTGTCACCCAAAGTTTTTGAACTTGTCACTGACTTATTATGAATGCGCTGCAGGTGACGTATAAGGGAGGATGTTCCGAGGTGGTTAACGTCCTTACCCCTACTTATTACAGCTTGACAAAGGGAACACACGGCTTGACACCTGTTGTCCGCATTTCTGGTGAAATACCTCCACACCGAAGAGCTGATTTTTTTGGTATTTTCACCTGGCATGTCAACGGCCATATTCCTCCCACGGACAACAGGTGTCTCCCCGGGTGCCTGACTTAAACAAACCACCTCACCATCAGAATCCTCCTGGTCAATTTCCTCCCCAGCGCCAGCAACACCCATATCCTCCTCATCCTGGTGTACTTCAACACTGACATCTTCAATCTGACTATCAGGAACTGGACTGCGGGTGCTCCTTCCAGCACTTGCAGGGGGCGTGCAAATGGTGGAAGGCGCATGCTCTTCACGTCCAGTGTTGGGAAGGTCAGGCATCGCAACCGACACAATTGGACTCTCCTTGTGGATTTGGGATTTCAAAGAACGCACAGTTCTTTGCGGTGCTTTTGCCAGCTTGAGTCTTTTCAGTTTTCTAGCGAGAGGCTGAGTGCTTCCATCCTCATGTGAAGCTGAACCACTAGCCATGAACATAGGCCAGGGCCTCAGCCGTTCCTTGCCACTCCGTGTGGTAAATGGCATATTGGCAAGTTTACGCTTCTCCTCCGACAATTTTATTTTAGGTTTTGGAGTCCTTTTTTTACTGATATTTGGTGTTTTGGTTTTGACATGCTCTGTACTATGCCATTGGGCATCGGCCTTGGCAGACGACGTTGCTGGCATTTCATCGTCTCGGCCATGACTAGTGACAGCAGCTTCAGCACGAGGTGGAAGTGGATCTTGATCTTTCCCTAATTTTGGAACCTCAACATTTTTGTTCTCCATATTTTAATAGGCACAACTAAAAGGCACCTCAGGTAAACAATGCAGATGGATGGATTGGATACTAGTATACAATTATGGACGGGCTGCCGAGTGCCGACACAGAGGTAGCCACAGCCGTGAACTACCGCACTGTACTGTGTCTGCTGCTAATATATAGACTGGTTGATAAAGAGATAGTATACTCGTAACTAGTATGTATGTATAAAGAAAGAAAAAAAAACCACGGTTAGGTCACTGGTATATACAATTATGGACGGGCTGCCGAGTGCCGACACAGAGGTAGCCACAGCCGTGAACTACCGCACTGTACTGTGTCTGCTGCTAATATATAGACTGGTTGATAAAGAGATAGTATACTCGTAACTAGTATGTATGTATAAAGAAAGAAAAAAAAACCACGGTTAGGTCACTGGTATATACAATTATGGACGGGCTGCCGAGTGCCGACACAGAGGTAGCCACAGCCGTGAACTACCGCACTGTACTGTGTCTGCTGCTAATATATAGACTGGTTGATAAAGAGATAGTATACTCGTAACTAGTATGTATGTATAAAGAAAGAAAAAAAAACCACGGTTAGGTCACTGGTATATACAATTATGGACGGGCTGCCGAGTGCCGACACAGAGGTAGCCACAGCCGTGAACTACCGCACTGTACTGTGTCTGCTGCTAATATATAGACTGGTTGATAAAGAGATAGTATACTCGTAACTAGTATGTATGTATAAAGAAAGAAAAAAAAACCACGGTTAGGTCACTGGTATATACAATTATGGACGGGCTGCCGAGTGCCGACACAGAGGTAGCCACAGCCGTGAACTACCGCACTGTACTGTGTCTGCTGCTAATATATAGACTGGTTGATAAAGAGATAGTATACTCGTAACTAGTATGTATGTATAAAGAAAGAAAAAAAAACCACGGTTAGGTCACTGGTATATACAATTATGGACGGGCTGCCGAGTGCCGACACAGAGGTAGCCACAGCCGTGAACTACCGCACTGTACACTGGTTGATAAAGAGATAGTAGTATACTCGTAACAACTAGTATGACGACGGTATAAAGAATGAAAAAAAAACCACGGTTAGGTGGTATATAATACAATTATGGTTGGACGGACTGCCTGCCGAGTGCCGACACAGAGGTAGCCACAGCCGTGAACTACCGCACTGTACACTGGTTGATAAAGAGATAGTAGTATACTCGTAACAACTAGTATGACGACGGTATAAAGAATGAAAAAAAAAACCACGGTTAGGTGGTATATAATACAATTATGGTTGGACGGACTGCCTGCCGAGTGCCGACACAGAGGTAGCCACAGCCGTGAACTACCGCACTGTACACTGGTTGATAAAGAGATAGTAGTATACTCGTAACAACTAGTATGACGACGGTATAAAGAACGAAAAAAAAACCACGGTTAGGTGGTATATATTATAATACAATTATGGATGGACGGACTGCCTGCCGAGTTCCGACACAGAGGTAGCCACAGCCGTGAACTACCGCACTGTACACTGGTTGATAAAGAGATAGTAGTATACTCGTAACAACTAGTATGACGACGGTATAAAGAACGAAAAAAAAACCACGGTTAGGTGGTATATATTATAATACAATTATGGATGGACGGACTGCCTGCCGAGTTCCGACACAGAGGTAGCCACAGCCGTGAACTACCGCACTGTACACTGGTTGATAAAGAGATAGTAGTATACTCGTAACAACTAGTATGACTATGACGACGGTATAAAGAAAGAAAAAAAAAACCACGGTTAGGTGGTATATAATACAATTATGGATGGACGGACTGCCTGCCGAGTGCCGACACAGAGGTAGCCACAGCCGTGAACTACCGCACTGTACTGTGTCTGCTGCTAATATAGACTGGTTGATAAAGAGATAGTATACAATACTACTAATATACTGGTGGTCAGGCACTGGTCACCACTAGTCACACTGGCAGTGGCACTCCTGCAGCAAAAGTGTGCACTGTTTAATTTTAATATAATATTATTTATCATGTACTCCTGGCTCCTGCTATAACAACCTGCAGTGCTCCCCAGTCTCCCCCACAATTATAAGCTTTATATACAATACATTGATGTGCAGCACACTGGGCTGAGCAGTGCACACAGACTGAGTCACTGTGTGACTGTGTATCGTTTTTTTCAGGCAGAGAACGGATATATTAAATAAAACAAACCTGCACTGTCTCTGGTGGTCACTGGTCACTGTGGTCGTCAGTCACTAAACTCTGTCTGCACTCTGCACTCTCTTCTAATCTACAGTATCACAGCAATCTCTCTCTCTCTCTCTCTTCTAAATCTAATCTAAATGGAGAGGACGCCAGCCACGTCCTCTCCCTATCAATCTCAATGCACGTGTGAAAATGGCGGCGACGCGCGGCTCCTTATATAGAATCCGAGTCTCGCGATAGAATCCGAGCCTCGCGAGAATCCGACAGCGTCATGATGACGTTCGGGCGCGCTCGGGTTAACCGAGCAAGGCGGGAAGATCCGAGTCGCTCGGACCCGTGAGAAAAAAAGTGAAGTTCGTGCGGGTTCGGATTCAAAGAAACCGAACCCGCTCATCTCTAGTTGCAAGTGCTATGTGGCCAAATATGGCGTAATATTGCCACTCCATACGGGCAGCACCACTTCTATTTCTGTTGTGGTCGTGGACCTTATGGAAATTCCTTTTAAGGGCCTTTAGTGTATTGATTACCTGCTGGGAGGTACGGTGGAATCCAGAGGCTGCAAGCATCTTTGTTATGTTTCTGTACGTGATTGCATCCTTAACAGTCCCTGTCATTTGGTGGGTGATTTCAGACTCCCCTCTTATCCGTAACAGCTCCCTAACCTCATCCTCACTCCAGTTTGCCATATTCTCCAAGCACTGTAGCAATGTAGCACTGTGAATGTAGTATAAATAAAAACACACTGTTTAAAGCATGCTGCCTGTTTATTTCCGGGTTCAGACAGGTGACATCATGCAGGGAGACAACCTATCACCTCCTTTTTAAGATTACCGGGTTGAATATAGCGGGTCTGAGGCTTTCACACTGCCAAATGAACCGGTTCCGAACCGTGTAGGATCCTTCTTTTTACACGGCTTGAAATACTGGGTTGTTTGACACGGTAAATTCATAATGGCGCTTTCACACTGCACCTCAGACCGGGTTGACACGGCTCAAACTCAGCAATATACCGGGTTATTTTTGCGATGTGAAAGGGGTATTAGGCTGCTTGGAATGGTGGGTTACGTTTAGGCTGCAGGAAGGGGGGTAAGGTCTAGGCACCACCAGATAGGGTTAGGTTTAGGCTGTGGGAGGGAGTGGGGGTTAGGTTTAGGCTGTGGAGAGGAAGCGTTAGAGGGGCTTTGGGGGAATGTAAGTATAATTAGCTAGTCCCTGTTGGGATTCTCACTATCATGATGCCGTGGTCAGTCTTCTGACCGCTGGCATTCCCGACCACAGGCATATCATACCCAACTCCAGGGTCGGACTGGCCCACAGGGGTACCAGGGAAACCACCGGTAGGCCCCACTACCTGAAGGCCCACTTCTTCCTCTAGGGATCAGGTTCCAGACTGTGCACTTGTATTATACATGGTAGATATGTTGCATTACACTGCACTAAGATATTGTGTATTTCAAGCCTCTGTGGAGGCTGGCCACACCCCCTTTGAAGGCTGGCCACACCCCTAAGTATGGGCCTCTATAACTGCATATAACCCGGTGGGCCCTTCATGCCCCAGTCCGACACTGCCCAACTCTATAAAACATCAAATACTGCAGATACAACAACTAAGTCTTTAGTATCCTACCAGAAGATAGGCAAATATAGATACACCATAAAACATATCACATTATGAACCTCCACTTATTGACTTTTGAGAATAATAATATAAAAGAAATAATATAAAAATGTAAAATAACTCTGAAGAAGAGCTATGTATAAAAAAAAAAAATATTCATCAGTATAAAATTAGGATCACAGGTAATAATTATATCGAGGGAAAATGCTCATTAGCAGCTGATAGTAAATGTTGACAATTAACCTTATGGTTCTATATTAGTTGTCCTTTAGAAAAAATAGAAAAATAAATAATAAATACTTAATCACATATTTATAATAAATGATAAGGATAAATCAGCAGCAAAGTCATTTGTAACGTCAGGGAAGAAATTAAAGTTGCTCAATTTAGATAGTAGCAGAATATATAACTAAGCTTACGGAGCTCCCACAGCTCAACAGAGCCTCCCAAAGGTGTTGATGAGTCCAAACAGTATCTCTGGGATCAGGGAGAAACACACTCCAAACAGCGATTCTCCTAGTGGATTTGTAAGCTGCTCCTCCTCCAAAATTAATCTTTCCAAAACACTAGTATTGATGTATTTTCCACACTGACACAATGGGGTAAATTTACTAAGATTCGTATTTTCCCGTTTCAGGTCAAAGTTCAATCACGAATGACATCGAAAGTGTAAAACTGCAACTTTTTGAATTTATTACGACTAATTTACTAAGCTGTCGTATTCGGGTTTTTCTTTTGTTCCGATGTCGATGTCATTCGTGGTTTTTTTTCTATTTTTACGGCAGTGATTAGCAAAACACTGCCGACTTTTTTACAATGAATCTCGGCCGGATCTGTGTGATCCGTGCTGGGGATTTTTTTTTTTGTTTTTTTTAAATTAAACACTGCAAAATATTTAAAAAAAAATTGCGTGGGGTCCCCCCTCCTAAGCATAACCAGCCTCGGGCTCTTTGAGCCGATCCTGGTTGCAGAAATATGGGGAAAAAATTGACAGGGGTTCCCCCATATTTAAGCAACCAGCATCGGGCTCTGCGCCTGGTCCTGGTTCCAAAAATACGGGGGACAAAAAGAGTAGGGGTCCCCCGTATTTTTAAAACCAGCACCGGGCTCCACTAGCTGGACAGATAATGCCACAGCCGGGGGTCACTTTGATATAGTGCCCTGCGGCCGTGGCATCAAAAATCCAACTAGTCACCCCTGGCCGGGGTACCCTGGGGGAGTGGGGACCCCTTCAATCAAGGGGTACCCCCCCCCCAGCCACCCAAGGGCCAGGGGTGAAGCCCGAGGCTGTCCCCCCCCATCCAATGGGCTGCGGATGGGGAGGCTGATAGCCTTTTGTGATAATGAAAAGATATTGTTTTTAGTAGCAGTACTACAAGTCCCAGCAAGCCTCCCCCGCATGCTGGTACTTGGAGAACCACAAGTACCAGCATGCGGCGGAAAAACGGGCCCGCTGGTACCTGTAGTACTACTACTAAAAAAATACCCAAAAAAACACAAGACACACACACCGTGAAAGTATAATTTTATTACATACATACACACATACATACATACTTACCTTATGTTCCCACGCAGGTCGGTCCTCTTCTCCAGTAGAATCCAAGGGGTACCTGTTGAAGAAATTATACTCACAAGATCCAGGGGCCCAGGGTCCTCGGAGAAATCCTTTGTAATCCACGTACTTGAAAAAAAAAAAAAACCGCTTACCCGAGCCACGCACTAAAAGGGGACCCATGTTTGCACATGGATCCCCTTTTCCCGACTGCCAGAAAACCCACTCTGACTGATGTCTAAGTGGGTTTCCTCAGCCAATCAGGGAGCGCCACGTTGTAGCACTCTCCTGATCGGCTGTGTGCTCCTGTCCTGACTGACAGGCAGCACACGGCAGTGTTACAATGTAGCGCCTATGCGCTCCATTGTAACCAATGGTGGGAACTTTCTGCCCTGCGGTTGACCTAAAGTGACGTCACCGCTGAGCAGAAAGTTCCCAGCATTGGTTACAATGTAGCGCATAGGCGCTACATTGTAACACTGCCGTGTGCCGCCTGTCAGTTAGGACAGGAGCACACAGCCGATCAGGAGAGTGCTACAACGTGGCGCTCCCTGATTGGCTGAGGAAACCCACTTAGACATCAGTCAGAGTGGGTTTTCTGGCAGTCGGGAAAAGGGGATCCATGTGCAAACATGGGTCCCCTTTTAGTGCGTGGCTCGGGTAAGCGTTTTTTTTTTTTTTTCAAGTACGTGGATTACAAAGGATTTCTCCGAGGACCCTGGGCCCCTGGATCTCGTGAGTATAATTTCTTCAACAGGTACCCCTTGGATTCTACTGGAGAAGAGGACCGACCTGCGTGGGAACATAAGGTAAGTATGTATGTATGTGTGTATGTATGTAATAAAATTATACTTTCACGGTGTGTGTGTCTTGTGTTTTTTTGGGTATTTTTTTAGTAGTAGTACTACAGGTACCAGCGGGCCCGTTTTTCCGCTGCATGCTGGTACTTGTGGTTCTCCAAGTACCAGCATGCGGGGGAGGCATGCTGGGACTTGTAGTACTGCTACTAAAAACAATATCTTTTCATTATCACAAAAGGCTATCAGCCTCCCCATCCGCAGCCCATTGGATGGGGGGGGACAGCCTCGGGCTTCACCCCTGGCCCTTGGGTGGCTGGGGGGGGGGACCCCTTGATTGAAGGGGTCCCCACTCCCCCAGGGTACCCCGGCCAGGGGTGACTAGTTGGATTTTTGATGCCACGGCCGCAGGGCACTATATCAAAGTGACCCCCGGCTGTGGCATTATCTGTCCAGCTAGTGGAGCCCGGTGCTGGTTTTAAAAATACGGGGGACCCCTACTCTTTTTGTCCCCCGTATTTTTGGAACCAGGACCAGGCGCAGAGCCCGATGCTGGTTGCTTAAATATGGGGGAACCCCTGTCAATTTTTTCCCCATATTTCTGCAACCAGGATCGGCTCAAAGAGCCCGAGGCTGGTTATGCTTAGGAGGGGGGACCCCACGCAATTTTTTTTAATAAAATAACAACTTTCCCACCCCTTCCCACTGATATACATGCACGGATCTCATGGATCCCTGCATGCCTATCCAATCACGGAAAAAAAAAGTAGGTCTGTTTTTTTTTAGCACTTTTTTACGAGTTGTAATTTTTCACGGCAGTGTTTTTTTTTTTTTTGCTTTGCACTTCTTAGTAAATGACCGAGATTCATACTTAAACAGCCGCGTTTTGACCGATGGTGTATTCATTCGTGATTTTTTTCTTGGACTTCAAAATATTACGAATGCCCTCATCACTGCCGTGATTATTGCTTAGTAAATTACCGAGATGACACTTTGATGAAAAAACGGCATCTCGGTCAAAATCGGGAGCTTAGTAAATTTACCCCAATGATCCACTTTAAGAGCTTTCTCTTGACACATTTCTATGTTCTTCAAACTTTTGTCAAATAAATGAATAAATGATCACCTAGAGTGATGCAAATTTTAAGTTCTGTTTCTCAATCATATAAAAGCAAATGTAGCAAAATTATTAACAACCTAGTGATTTTTTATCATGTAATATATATGGGATCTGTAAGTTTTAAATAAACTATTTAATGAAAAGCATGCAAAAAAAATATACAAACTAGAATTTATGACCTTGGCTTTCTTCCACAATTATAATTAAAACATAAATAAAAAGCAATATAAATAGTAAAGACAAAATAAAAAAATACAAAGAATTAAAAACAAAGACAAAGTAACAGTATATTCCCGATCAAACCCAAATTTCTTATATACTGTATAAATGAAAATAATCATGAGCAGTGGTGTAATGAGGGTGGGGCAAATGGGGCATGTGCCCTTTGTGCCAGGACAATGAGGGTGGCAGTCGTAGCATGCCTTACATACCCCCTCCTGTTCAGTCCAGGTGGATCTCCATACACTGATGGCACTTCCTTTTAAAAAGGGGCTGTGAACACCAGAGAACACCATCTTTCAGCCCTTGGCTGACCAGTTTTGGGGTTGGTTAATGTGATGACAGTGGGACACTACAGTGAGTGGTTCATCCTGTTGCTGGTTTTGGAGAATAGGGAGACCATAAATTGGTTATTCCCCCTAATTTCTATTACCATTCCAATACCAAATAGTCCTCTCCATCTTCTCTGGCAACAGCAGAGAGCAGCTAGTGCACCCAGCTCCCTGCAGT
This sequence comes from Pseudophryne corroboree, assembly GCF_028390025.1. Taxonomy (NCBI): domain Eukaryota; kingdom Metazoa; phylum Chordata; class Amphibia; order Anura; family Myobatrachidae; genus Pseudophryne; species Pseudophryne corroboree. Next base: position 471,778,580 of record NC_086449.1, read on the forward strand.
GTTGCAGTATCGCAGACATGATGTCACGATCCGGGTAACTGGATGCCATTATCTACCTTTCAGGTGTCTCCTGAGGCTGGCTCAGCGTTCCAGGGCCGGGTCTCAGGTGTGTTGCCGACATCCTCACTCCACATCACCTCCTTGTCATTCCGCAGGCGCTGTCACAGAAGTCTCATAAAGTTAGAATGACGTATCCTGCCCTCTGCGGCCTCCGCCGCCATTCCTGCCCTCCCAATGTATAAAAAAGCTGCATGGCGTCTCCTGCCCATTGCGGCCTCCGCCACCATCACTATGGTTCAAGTTTACAAATAAGTCTGCATGGCGTCTCCTGCCCGCTGCGGCCTCCGCCGCCATCTCTGTGGTTCAAGTGTGCAAGTTGGCGTCTCCGGCCTCTGCGGCCTCCGCCGCCATTACCGTGATTCCTCACATGGCTCCACAAACGATCTTTCCCTCCAAGTGCTAGTATGGGCGCAGCCATGTTGGTTTTAGTCACATGACATTATTCCACCAATCCGCTGTGCTGCTGGACTCTGCTCAAATTGATCAGCCAATGCCTGCTCCTCTGCGGGTATAAATATCCTGTTCCTGAACCAGGAAATCGTCAGTGCTTTGGTTGTCAACCCAGTGATACCAGTCTCCCTGCTTTGTGGTTGTTTGCTCTCTTCAGGTATTCCAGCTCCTGTCATCAACTCCACTAGAGACCCGCACCAGTTTAGCATCCAGCGGTGCAGCCTGACTCTGCAATGTTCTAACATTGCTCCCTGCGACTGGCAGTGTCTAACACCAGCTTCCAGCATCTAGTCTCCAGCGGTGTTCTGCTTCCACATTCCATCGGTGCTCCGCCATTGAATTACAGATACCGTCGGTGCTCCGCCATCGAATTCTAGATACTATCGGTGCTCCGCCATCGAATTCCAGATACCATCGGTGCTCCGCCATCGAACACCAGATATCATCGGTGTTCCGCCATCGACCTTCTAAGTTCCAGCAATCTCTAGCATCACCAGTGCTACTAGCTATTCTCCAGCTACATTGGTGCATCAACTTTACCACACAGTTCATCATTGTCCGGTTCCATCCGGCCTACTCAGCACACTAGTATTTCAAACCAGTACAACCAGCTTCAAGAGAACATCTGCTGGTTAGTTCCTGCCGTTATTCCATTACTCAGCGGTTGGGTGCTGGATAAGGACATACTATCTCCTAGGTCTACCAAGACCATCTATATTACCGCACCCAGAGGCATCTCCATCACTACTGCTTTTACAGGAACTGTGTATTGTCATTGCATTTACCATATCTGACACTGCTGCTAATGTACCATCTGAACTGTGCTTGAATAAAACCCGTTAACCTCATTCCAGTTGTCGTGGTCACGCCTTCGGGTTTGGGTACTGCATGTCTAAAAGTCCTATACTACCTCCCAAGTATAGTTACACCTCAGCCCCTACAACTGAGGCTTCCTCCAGTCAGCACCAGCCCTCAGTTGTGACACATGATATGATATTGATGCGACATTGACAGTCTGATGAACAGGGAGATGGACTGGAGGGGAGTAAAAGGTGCAAAAAGAAGAATATTTCTTGGGTAAGTACTAAGATAAGAAATGTAATATACAGGCCAGGGTTGGAGGGGAGATGGGGAGGGCAGTGACACTTAAAAACAGAAGTAGGGGGCGTAGGTGGAGCACAATAAGAAACATACATACATCTACTCCACAGACTCTCTCCCTGTCTCTCACAACTCTCCCTGCAGACTCTCGCCCTGTTAACCAACACACCTGTGTCTACAGACTCTCTTACCCTGCCACCCACAACTGTCGCTGCAGACTCTTTTCTATTAGACACAATGAGGGGGAATTCAAATCTTAATGCGCCCCATATCTCCCGTCTAAAGTGATGGGAAATAGAGGGGCAATATTCAAATGGCCCCTGTTATCACCCCTATCGCGCCCAGTACAGTCGGGTTTAGGCGCGCAAAGCACATAAACCCTGACTAAACTAATGGGCGTAATCCTGAAAAGACACGTTTGGGCGCCCAAATGGGTCTCTTTACGCACATTTCAACTTGCTACCTCTGGGGGTAGCAAACTGAAATGAACTTAGAATTAGAACATTAGAATAGCTGCGGGCGCGATCGTGGGAGGGAGCAGGGGGCAATATTTGAATCCGGCCCAATGTGTATTATTTTTTCTGTGGGGGCAAATGTAATTTTTCCTTCTTTTATTCCTATCAGGGTCAATGTACCTAGGTTTGGAGCCATTGTGCCAGTGTCTAGGGCGATTTAGGACAGTAATCAAGGACATGGCGGGTTTGATGTACACCTAGGATTTGGCACATCATTTAGTAAAATGTCAAAGGTTCAGTCTCAGGTAGCTGAATTTGTGGTGCAGCAATATTTAGTGCAATGAACAGTTGTCTACCTTCCAGAATGTCCAGGTGAAGCACAACTTTTGTAAGTTGTTTTGTAAAGCTCCGCATATTGAATTTGCCTCCTCACCCTGAATAATATAGTGCTAAATCACAATGTAATTTGTAAATGTCAAATTAAATAATAGTCTAGCTTTCACTTCACAATAGTTTGTGTGCAGTAGCGGATCTAGCTACGGGCAAGCAGGATTTTTACCCCGGGGCGCCGCCTTCCGGTGGGCGCTGCTGCTGTCCAGGGGGGCGCCGCCCCCGTGGCAAGATCTGCTACTGGTGCTGCCCGGTGCTGTGAAGATGCGGTGCTGTGCGGTGCGTGATTAAGTAATCGCGCACCGCACTGCATTGTGAGAGTGGCACATAAACGCTAGAGGTCATAATTGACCTCTAGTGTCTATGCGGTGCTATGGGAGAGACGTCATGACGTCTCTCCCATAGATCCAAGGAGCGGTGCCGGCGGCCGGAGACGGAGGGCAGAAGCGGTCGGGAAGCAGGAGCGGGGATTGTATTCATTTTTTTTTTTTAAGCGGTGCAACTAGGGGGCACAACTCTACAGGGGGCACAGTACTGATGGCAATACTACTGGGGGCACAACTCTACAGGGGGAAAAACTCTACAGGGGGCACAGTACTGGGGCAATACTACTGTTGGCACAGCCACAGGGGCACAGTACTGGGGGCACAACTACTGAGGGCACAGCATCGGGGGGGGATAACTGACCACGCCCCTTCTCCACGAAGCCACAACCCTATTTTTTGACAATGGGCGCCACAAGGTCTAGATCCGGCCCTGTTTGTGTGTGCACGTGTAATGTATCGCTCTTGTCTTGATGTGTTTTAAATTGCTCCTGAATTTCAACAATTTGTGTTTCTTTGAGTTCCAATATAAGAATTCAGACAGAATTTTAAACAACAGTTTTCAAGGGGCGACATTTTTTTATTTGGCCTGGGCGTCCTAGTTTTGACTCTGCTCATAAGCGACTGTGGGCTCTGGTTCCTCTGCAAACTTCATTAAAGCCAATGAGACTTAATAAGGGATTGAAGACAAAGCCCAAGTCTTAGGTTTTCTACAAATTAAAATACAAGATTTTGTATACTTCTAGTGGGAAGAGGTTCAGTATATTAACATGCAGTGAATGTACGATTAATATTAAATATACAACTGACCACTTTATACTGATAATTGATCAAAGAGAAAAAGACAAGTTCAATTGCAAAGTAGAAACAGAACTATAAACTGTATTAAAATAGCTTGTCTTGAAGCTTCAAAGAATAAATTAGAATGGTTACATACATTTAACCCTAACTGTGTAAGAAGGATACTAATTTAATGAGACCCATAGAGGAGTTCCCAGCAGGGTGTTAGCAGTCAAACCTGGCATGCAGAATTGACCAAAGCTTGATCTTGAAAGATATTAGCTGACTAACCAGGAATGCAGGATTGACTGACGCTTGACCTAGAAAAATGTTAGCAGACTGACTAGGCATGCAGATCTGACTGAAGCAAAACCTTTTAGGATGTTAACTGACAGAACAGATGTGCAGGATTGGCTGAAACTTGGCCTTGCAGGATGTCAGCAGACAGACAAGGTTTTCAGGAACAGCTGCAGCAGACAAGGAATCCAGGAAGATCCAAAGTACTTGACAGAAAGACAAGGGCTCCGCGGTAACTGAGGACTATAACCGGCAAGGTCAGGCAGAAGTGTCTGGGAGATCAAGTGGAAGAGAGCCAATCTGGAGGCTTGCTGGGACAAGCCCCCTCTAAATTAAATATTCTATGCAGCTGGAGCACTGCACGTCCCTGCAGCTGGCACACAACTCCCAACGGCCGCCTGTTGCCTGGCCAACCATCGGGGAAGATGCTGTGCTGTTCTTATCATCTATCAACATCCAGGACTATCGCTGAGCCGCCAGAGTGGCTCATAATATTGCAACCCCAGTGTAAAAATAAATTAAAGCCACACATAGAATTAAAAATATATATTTATTTTTATGCTATACCCCAGTGTACTACTATTATTTTTCTGTGACACTGCCAGTCAGACTGCAGTGTATCATACACTTATTGTGTGATACTGTAGGTGGAACTGAACTGCAGTGTAATATATATTCTGACTCATACACATATTGTGTGACACTGTTAGCGAAATTAAGCCGCAGTATTAGATTATTATTTGTGACTCATACAAGTATTGTGTCACACTGTAGGTAGAAGTAAACAGCAGTGTTAGATTATTATTATTTCTGACTCATACATATATTGCGTGACACTGAAGGAAAAAATAAAATGCAGTGTTAGATTATTATTTCTGTGTCACACTGTAGGTAGAAGTAAACTGCAGTGTTAGATTATTATTTCTGACTCATACACGTACTGCGTGACAACGATCGAAAAAGTAAAATGCAGTGTTAGATTATTTTTTCTGACTCATACACATATTATGTGACACTGTAGGTGAAAGTAAACTGCAGTATTAGATTATTTCTGCTTTATACCTGTATTGTGACACTGTAGGTGCTATACTTTTTGTAAAAATTGTGTTCTGTGCTTTACCCTACTTTGTTCATGTATGGGGGACAAATACTTGATAGGAGAGCAGGAAGCACATACTAGTGCTGCTAGTGCTGCCACCAGTCATGACGATACAAGGCAGTCAACGTCATCTACTAAGACCAATGTCCAAGGTCGTAGAGTGTTCAAGTCAGGGCATGTAAATCAAAGAAGCAATTTAATTTTACAGTGGTAAAGAAGAAAACATCAAAAGGAAAGTTAGCTGCAGAGAAACATGAAATTGGCAATATGCCATTCGCCACATGAAGTGGCAATGAAAGACTCAGGTCTTTGCCTTTATTTATAAGTGGTGGTTCTGCAACTGTCAGTGAGGCATCTTTTTCTGCATCTGTTGATGTTGCAAGAACTTTTTACTCACATTCTAGAACAGGTGTGAAAAAAGGAAAACCACTAAGGTACTAAAACAAACTGTTCAGAAACATCACAAATTCCTGAGGACTGTTTAGGAGTGTCTACGTTCTTACACTGTCCTCATAGAGAAGCCTCTTTTGCCTCCTTCCACCATTTCTGCACCATCTGCACATGTGGGGAGCAGTACAAGTAAATATGGTGATGAGGACATAATAGAAATTGAGGAGGCTTGTGTGGAAGTGGAACAGGATGAGGGGGATATGTGTGTACTACTACTATTTGACACTGAAGATGAGGATGTTGATGATGTTGTTTGTATAAGTCAGCCACCAGTAGTGCCAGTTCTTGCCCGTGATAACATGAGAAAGCCATTGTGATGCCTGGCCCAGCTTATCTTCTAGATCAGGCTGTTTGGAATTAAAATCTGGTAATGGATGAGAGCAAATGACAATTGACCATTTGCTCACAAATATGTATTTAACTAATTTGTCTGAATGACAGGTTTTGTCCATTTTGCCAGTGTTTGGGAGCAAATGATTGATTGTAATTTTGCTCTCATCCATTACCAGATTTTCATTCCAACCAGCCAAATCTGACAGATAATCTGCCAGATAATTGTATAGTGTATACCCAGCTTTAGCATTCACTAAAGTTAATTGAATAAAGAAAAAATATATATATTACAATATTTTTAGTTTACCATTCCATTCAAGTTGGCTTTAGAGTACAATTAAGTGTTTAACAAACAAATGCAAATCCAGCTTATGTATGCAGTCCTGCTACGATATACCGCACTGATCTACAGTATAGCCTCACCAAAACTGTTTATTTTGTAAAATATATGAGATTTCTACCAAATGTACGCATGTGGCTGTTTTAAAAATAGTACTGACTGTAATCCTATATCTGCTTTCTTTCTGCACCATCTCAGTGATATGTAATGACATTTATTCACACCTTGTAAACTTTGCAACATAAAATATGTATTTATCACTTTTCACTCATTTCATCCAATATTTGTCAGTACACCACACATCAAGCTATGTCCTTACATTTTAGTACTGCTCTATAGAAATTATTTTCCTTTCTTGACCTAGAAATATAGCTTCTTAAAGGAGAAATATAGCAGTGTTTTCAATTTTAGCTGTATTAGTTTGGCACTGACAAGTGCAGATGATATACCAAGGGGCTGATTCAGACTGGGGAGCAACGGGAAAAAATTCATAACTTTGCACTTTGGCAAACCATGTTACACTGCAATTGGGGCAAAATTGTAATATGAAGAGAATTAGAGAATGGAGGGGTGTATGCATACTTGCCTACCTGACCCTCTCCATGAGGGAGAAAATGCTCTGTTCCTGGACTTTCCTGGTAATGTATGATTGCCATCACCTGTGGTGAGCTAGGTAATTGATAAGAAAGGTGTTTCACCACAGGTGATGGCAATCATACATTACCAGGAAAGCCCAGGAACAGAGCATTTTCTCCCTCATGGAGAGGGTCAGGTAGGCAAGTATGGGTGTATGTTAGCTCAAGACTAAGGGTTTTACTCAGGTTTGTTAGCAAACCAAAAAAGTTAGCAATTGGGCAAAACCATGTTGTACTGCAGGTGAGACAGATGTAACATGTGCAGAGAGAGTTAGATTTGGGTGGGTTATATTGTTTCTGTGCAGGGTAAATATTGGCTGCTTCATTTCTACACAGCAATTTAGATTTCAGCTTGAACACACCCCACCCAAATCTAACTCTCTCTGCATGTTACATCTGCCTCCCCCCCCCCCCCCTGCAGTGCAACATGGTTTTGCCCAATTGCTAACTTTTTTGGTTTGCTGACAAACTTGAATAAGGCCCTAAATTGCTGTACATAAATAAAGCTGATGTGCATTTGTGATGCTAATAGATGAAGAACATTAATTTAACCTTATCACAAATGGTTTTAGTTAAAAAAAAAGAAAAATTTATTTTTTTAATGAAAATTTTTTTTTCCACAAACATCGGTCAGGAACATCGGTCAGGAACATCAGAACATTGGTAACATTGCGTCCATCGCGACATTACTTTTTACACCCCAGACAGCTGCCAGGTACACGGGGTGGGGGGCTTGGGGTGGTTGGTTTACACTTCCCCAGTGGCTGCTATTGTCTGCAGCCGCTGGGTGGGGGCCCTGCCATGCTGACCGCAACACGGACAATAACACCGAGGGGAAGGTACAGGGAGGCAGAGGGACCTTCCTGTCCCTCTGAAAGAAGCAACAGTGGGAAGTTTACATTCCCTGCAGCCAGAGCCGGATTAAGGGGGGGCTCTGGGGATAAGTACCCCTGGGCCCCATGCTGTAAGAGGGCCCCCCGCCACCCACCGCAGATCGGATCTCTATTACCGATCCGATCTGCGACGTGCGCTCCCTGCTCACCCCACTGACAGCCATCAAGCAGCAGCCGCCAGTGCTACAGACTTTTAGTGGGCAGCCGAGCCGAATGACGGCACTGCTGTCCAATGATATGTGAATCTGCAGCCTGCGGCTCCGTGACAGGTTGGAGCGCAGGCTGCAGGGGAGAAAGGAGGCGGGATCCCGGGCATGCAGAGCCTCGGCGCGTGTGGACTGGAGGTTGTTGTAATAACTGGCGGAGGAGAGAGGAACGTGCTCTCCTCCTGTTCTGTGTGTGTCTGCCACTCATCACAGCCTGTCTCCCATCAGCACAGCAGTGCAAAAGTAAGACAGGCTGCATTACCTTTTTTGTTATTAAAATTTAAGTTAATATTATGGGTATATATATATATATATATATATATATATATATATGTTTATATATATATATATATGTTTATATGTTATATATATATATATATATATATATATATATATATGTTTGTGTGTAAATATATGTATATATGTTTGTTTGTATATATATATATATATATATAGTGTGTGCGTGTGTGTATATATATATATATATATATATATAGTGTGTGCGTGTATTTATATATATATATATATATATATGTATATATATTATAAACTACCGATCCACCCCTAGTTGAAATTGTAGTGTGTGCCATTATATATATATATATATATATATATATATAAAATCACCAGTATGTTACGTATAAGAATGAGGCGACACTCCAGGGTAAGTCAAGAATCCTGTGTATTAATAATTCAGCATAATTCCAAACATGTCAACATTTCAAGGTCCGCAGATCTCTTTGTCAGGGCGTACAGCAAAGTCACTTTGCTGTACGTCCTGCGAAAAGGTCTGCGGACCTTGAAACGTAACATACTGGTGATTATTAATTTCTTTGGGAAGGCACCCTAAATTTTGCAGTTTTGTCCTGAGTGCCAAGCTATTCTGCTGTGTGTGTATATATATATATATATAAATTTAATTTTAGACCTTAGGGCCCCCTTGTTTTAAGTACCCCGGGCCCCCCGAAGCCTTAATCCGGCTCTGCCTGCAGCTGTTAACACTGTTTTTCTGACTGGTCGCATGCTCTGCAACCAGGTCAGATAAAGCACTTGCTGGTATGGTCGCATCTGATGCAACCATGCCGGGCAAGTGGTTAAATCCCTAGTTTATCTATGGGTTCTATATCTGAATCTTTATATAGCTACACCCAATGTATTCAGGCCTGTGGCCACAAGATAATAAAATCAAAAATTAAGTAAGACATGCACAAATTCACACAATACTAGTTATAAACTAGAGATGTGTGGCAGACACTTTTCGGGTTTTGTGTTTTGGTTTTGGATCTGGATCCCCGCTTGTGTTTTAGATCTGGATTGGTTTTGCCAAAACCACCCTTTCGGGTTTTGGTTTTGGATGATTTTTGGAAAAGAAAACATAAAAACAGCTAAAATCACATAATTTGGGGGTAATTTTGATCCTACAGTATTATTAACCTCAATAACATTCTTTTCCACTCATTTCCAGTCTATTCTGAACACCTCACAATATCGTTTTTAGGCCAAAAGGTTGCACCAAGATAGATGGATGATGTTAAAACCTAATATATATCCTATATTAAACACGCTAAAAGGTTAAGAGACTCAGTACGCTATTGGAGTATGTGGTACCGTAAGGGTACGCACTCAGCGTAGCGGACGCTTAGCCGTGGACGAGACGCACGAGCGGCACGTTCGCTCACGGCTTAATGCGTAGAGGCAAGCACGCTATAGGCTGCCGACTAACGTAATGATACGCTATCAGCGTAGCGGACGCTCGAGACCACGAGGAGATCACGAGCGGCGCTGACGCTCACAGAGTTAAACCTTTGTATCAATATCATAAACAATGTACTTAAATTATAAACCTTTGTGCAGTGATAAGGTGTAAATGCAACACAGTGTAACTTTGTTAGTTTAAAAGCTGTATGAGCGACTCTTACGCTCTGAGAACCCTTTAGCAATATAATAAACACTCAAATACCGGTCTAAGGGTCTAACACCTTTTAAGGGAGAGAATGAACGTTCAATCGCAAAAGAATACACAATACAAGTTATACACTACCAAACTAACATAAAAATACCTAACCGAGTTACTACACATTAAAATACAACAAAGACACAATTACATTTTAGGGGGAAGGAGAGAGAGAATGGCTTACAACAAAATAGGAGATAAATATGGTTGCAGAGAACTTACGCACAAGGGGAAACAATCGCATGCGCCTTCCTGGATATCCAGCTCCTGATTATCAGTGATGAGAACCGTTGAAAAGAGTAGAGAGCTGGCCCAGGTTGGCTTGTCTTTATATACACTTACACACAGTACAGTACAATGGTCCCTACATTCTTATTGTTCATTGGACACAGGAATCCGTCTCCGCATTATAACAAAAGGTCATAGGTTGGTTCATACAGGTGGGCTGTGACTATTCCAAACTGCTCAGGTGGGAGGGAAACTGGGTTTCCCGCCGCATGGGTAATAAAGTGCAAATATAGTAAATGTCCATAAACTTCTTATGTCCATAACTATACGCACGAGCGAGTAATCCGCTTCAAACCAACACCGGAATATTGCTAATTATATTCTCTTCCGATGGATACTAAACACCACTGTGTCACCCCTGTCTGACCCTTCGTATCATACAAAGAGGGATCTCTCTGTCTCTGAACATACTACATTGACTAAACTTACCGATTCTATCAAAGGGACCATAATCTACAAAATACATTATATGACTAAAATATGTAACGATCGAGTCGCCCGCTAGACGCACACAAACTCTACCGTAAATGCGCATACTGTGCGCCTGCGAGTGCACGCGACCGCGAGTATACGCACGCACGGGAGGGCTCATGCACGTGCAGCGGGCACATGCATGAGGTGCATATATGGCAATGTGCAGCGTGATATTTTTCTGACTTTGACAGTCCACCCTTTGGCAGTCACCAATAACTGCCACTTCCTAAAACAGTTCAAAAAGAGAAAAATATATGTCATGTATAATACATTTCTATGATTGGGTAGGGGAGAAGAGAAGAAGGTGGGAAAACGGTATGACTTAGTGAGATAGCAGAAGCATGTGTGTATGAATCCATGTTTGGGGGGTCATGTATCATCGTGCCGTGTGTGTTTTAAATCAAGCTTCGAGGTATTGCGAAGTATACATTTGAATTCCTTCTTATCCCGTGGTACGGGTCTGTGGATGGGCTGTCAAACTTTACCGAGCTCTTTTCGGCTTTTGGTTGCAACAAAATGGAAGAGCACATTTTAGTTGATGATACATGAATGGGGGGATATGTGAGTGCTGATATCTGTGCCTATATTCCCTATCGACTATGTGTGTCATTACCTGAAGGTTGTAGAGATGAAGATAAGAAGCAATTATGGTAAATGCAGTCGTAAACTATGTGAGTTTAATGTACATTTGCCGATTGAGGTCTTGTCTGATGTCTTCTCTTGATGTACATGTTGACTGTAGTCTCTTTGAGCTTTTGCCAAAATGCGAGCAAAAGCTTTCTCAATGTCCATAGGCTTACAAAAGTGTTGGGCTATCGTAAAATTTTAAAATTGCTAGGGATATTGGGGGTCTATGGCATTGTCCATCAATTGTCTGTGTAAAAGGTTGTCAAATTCTTCTTCCAAGCGGGTGTCTTTGTACCTTGGAGAAAAACAAAGGAGAAACGGGTGAAAGAAACGGACCGTGGAATCCTATTTTCATCACAACATTGTCTCAATGGTTGGGTCGTAAACCAAATCAGTCGTTGTTATTACAGTATCTTCACTTCTTAAACTCATCACTCGGGCGCTACGTTTACACTTTGTTAAAACCCGAACGCATCTAAATATCAGACCGACCAATATGATGACACCCAGAATACACAAAAGAAATTTCCCTACATCCATGATAATACCTTGGGTCCATTCTCCTAAACCAGAGAACCAATTTCGTGGGTTCAACCATGACACCCAACCGGTCAGCTCATTACCCACAGCGGCAAGGGTGAGATTGTGTTTCCTTCGGAACTCCCATTTTAATTGCAAAATGTCATCCATCTTTTGGTCTATGACCTCGGCTGGGTCCTCTGTGCTGTTTGTAATATACGTGCAGCACTTTATTCCATACTGAGTCGCTAGGGTAACACAATACCCGCCTGTCACAGCCGTGAGATAATTGAGAATCATCCTATGCTGAACCAGTTCTGTTTTGTAGGCTTGTAACTCTCTCCCAGTATACCTGAATGTGTCATCATACATTTCAGTGATATTGTCTAATAAATTTGCAAGCGCAGATATATATTTATAATTTATCACTCCTCTGGCGGTACGAGTGATATCTAACGCGACTAGGAATTGAATCCCGGTGGATTCATGGATCAGGTCAGAAGCCGGGTGCTCTGTTCTTTCTATCAGGTGCCGTTTAACGATGTGTTCGTAATGAGTGTGAGTATAAGGAGCTTGGGCACTGCGGTGAATATCCTTCATTTTAGTGTGGGATAAAGTCATTACCTCAGGCAGTACTTTTCCAATATAACATAACCCTTCTGAGTTTGGGGCAAGCCACTTATACGCCTTCCTCCCGCATATGAAATATGCATCATCGGGGAGAACATATGGGACGGAGTGTGACATAACCATATTACAAATTTTCCATGTGAACTCTCCTAGCCCTAATTCTTCCATCTGTTTAGTACACGTATCAGTTTGTACGATCTGTGCACAGTATCCTGGTGATACTTCTCCAACTCGCATGATTCTACTTCCTAGGGTGTACCTATACCGAAAGAATTTCCTATTGTCGACTATCTGGCGTATAAGTTCTGTGTCTATGGGCAATCTGTCGGCTCTATGCGAGAATGTCATGGTTTGATTAATCCATGACACTTCCCAATTTCCCGGCTTTCGGGGATTGGAAATGTTAAAACACACTAAGGACCTATCCACATGATATTGGTGGAGCTTCAAACTAGGAGGACTAGAGATATTAAACCTCTTGTCCACCGGCCTCCCACCACTTAACTCAAGTACCTCCCCTATCGTTAAAGGAAATAGTACTAGTCCTGACTTGCTGTGACCTTGAGGTACTTGAGAGCATACCCAACAGTCTGTTTGGTTTAACACCTTACCCACTAATGAGTGATAGTCACCCAATGGATGCCGGTCCATGTTAATGTTAAAACTGGACTGACATTTCTTGATGCACCCATCCTCAACTAAGTTATCACAATGCCTACAGATGCAATTTTCTTTAGCTAACAATCCTTTACAATGTTTACAAATAACATGGCTGCTAGATCGTTTTCCGGTACTCGCCTTTGCTCGGTGATTGTGTTGTTATTGGAAATTTACGCCTCCGTCTCTGTCATCAGAACCTTTCTGGATCCTTTCTCGACCTCACTGGTACTCTCACCGAAACAGACTGCTCTGGTCAACATCATGGTCAACAGGAAAATCCATATCACAGTCTCTTGGGGCAAGTCCATCTTACAGGAGGAGAAAAGGAGAAATTTGTAATGGGGGGTACAGAAAAACAGTTTGAGGGGGAGAGAAACTTGTTACGATAATTAGTTCTCTAGTCTTGTTGTTCTTCTTGTTCTGCTGTCATCTCAAAGATGCTGTCTCTCAGTCTTCTAATCATTCTGGTGATACAATATTTCCTCTAGCTCAGCGCTCTTTCTGTAAGGAGAATAAATCTTGCATTACCATTTGTCCAACTAATGTGTGACATACCATCTGTAACGTTATGAGACCATGAGAAAGAAGAGAGAGAGAGAGAAAAGAAAACAACAAGAGAGAGAGAACCGTTCATATATATATATATGCGTCACATAAATCAACAATAAACAACAACAGGAAGTAAAACATTTTTCAAACATTTTTTTCAGGAGAGAAAAAAAAACATTTTCAGATCTTCCGTTCACCATCAGGCTGTCACATCTACATGTCCAATGGTATCTCTGCATAGTCTCTCCCACCAGTATTTCCATACTCCACCCTTTGTATCTGGCCAGGATACATCGATGCTGGTAGGTCATACTGGGGTTTGGTAGACTTCTGAAAAGGTCAGGTAGTCAGGTGATGTTGGAGCTGTTGTGGTGAACGTCAGAGATGGGGAAAAAGAAACATTTTACAGATACATTACAATTTTTACCCGGTCATTCCTGTGTCTTCAAGGAACGACATCCCAATTTGTTAACTGTTACCTCAGGTTTTATCAAGGTTAATGATCAACTTTCCTAATCATAAATTATATGTGTGGACCAAAATTTGACATGCGTGATACCTGATTATACTTCCAAGTGTCGTAACTCTGCTCGTGTTCTTGTCTAGGGGGTCTGACTTTATGTGGGCTGTTACAGTTGCTGGCATAATGCCCTTCTCTTTTACAAAGATAACAAGCCCTTGGCTTCCTCCAAGTGCCAGTGACCTGAGGTCTTGGTTGATTTGATGCCTCCTCAAACGCTTGGATGCTCATCACCATCAACCGCTTTCCCTGTACTTCCCTGATTCCTTGGATACCATGGTTATGTTGTTGTCTAGGGGGTTGATATACCTTCTGTAAATTTCTTGATCTACAATCTCTTGCATAATGGCCTTCCTTCTGGCAATGATAACACCTTATCACCTTGGACTTACCCACAGGGATCTGAGGCTCCTTACATCTCTGTGTTTCCCTGTGCTTGTTGATGTTTTGCTCATGCCCAACAGCGGACTTTCTTAGTGCAGCCACCGAGATATTTCTCCAGTTTGGGTTGGTGGTCTGTACCCTTGTTCTCAACACCTCCTTTAAACCATTCATTAATAACTAAACCGCTACTTCTTTATGCTGTGCATTTATTTTGATGTCTGTGATCCCAGTGTCTCTAGCCATTACTTGCAGTGCTCGATTGAAATAATTAGAAATACTTTCCCCTTCGTTTTGTCTTATGGAGAAGATTTCTTTCCACTCGACAACGGCCGGGAAATATACTGCTAACTGTTGGTTGATCTGCTTAATGCATTCCTGATTGTGTTCCTCCGTTTGAGGTACTTCTGTGTCTAATTTACAATCAGAAATAAATTTCGCAGGATCAACGCTGGAGGGCAAACATGCCCTCAGCACTGTCCGCCAATCTTTGTTGGTGGGTTCTGTGGAGTTTCCTAGTTCTTTAATAAATCTCTGACATGCATCTAGATCTTTCCTAGGATCAGGGAATTCAGACATAATTGACCTTAATTCTGTCCGAGACCAGGGACGGCGCATTGCACTGTCCCTGACGGGAATGGTTCCCTGAGCGTCAGTCTTCCCATTGGGGACTGTGATCACCCTGACAGGACTAAATTCAATTACATCATCTTGTGTTGGTTCTTCAATATGAGGTACATTTGTCTGTGCGTGATATATAACACCGTACATACCTGTGGACACGACCTCACCTGACCCTCCGTTAGGGGGTTTGATTACTGCCTTTACCGATTTGGTCGCGTCCACCTGGATGTCTGGTAGGATGGCTACTGGAAAAGGTGCCGACATCGTGCTTGGCTCACTTTCTTGCTTGTAGTCCTGAGGGAAGTTTGACATGGGGTGCGACTTGCACAGGTTAATATTTGTAATTTTTACACTTTCATTTTTATAAACATTATTACATTTGTTACTTTCATTCTTAATACAGTTACTATGTGCATTTTTATCGTACACCATTTCGCCATTCTCTGCAACCATAATCCTCTCCATTGCCATGTCTCTCTTCCCAAGGTGAGAGTCAGATATGTAAGTTAAATTTCTTTGCATTTCACTTTCCTGTTGCCACAATTTTAAATCATCATAATGTCTAATACGCCTTTTTGAAGATTTAATCAGGCAAACTCTTCTCCTTAAATTCTGTAATACTTCTGGGTTAAAAGTATCTACCCGGGAAAACTTCTCCCCGTCATGCACAGTCCTCCCTTCCCATTCATTGCATAACATTTCTGTGTGATGACCATCTTGGTCTGATTTCTCACACATGACCTTGCCGACCTGATTGATCGGTTTCAAATCAACCTGAACCTCGGTTGATCGCCCCTTACCTGAACAACTGGCCCCCATCTCTGCAGGTGCTGCTTTCACTACCTCTGACTTCAAATCAGGGTCTGTTAAAACCTAATATATATCCTATATTAAACACGCTAAAAGGTTAAGAGACTCAGTACGCTTTTGGAGTATGTGGTACCGTAAGGGTACGCACTCAGCGTAGCGGACGCTTAGCCTTTTAGCGTGTTTAATATAGGATATATATTAGGTTTTAACAATTGGGGACTCGCCCGCTCTTCACATATCTGCACTAGGTAATTTCAGCAGACATTATCGGTCAGCAAAGGGCGGGAGGTAATATTGCTCGTAGTGCTGACCAGATAAGCGTCTGCTTCGTTTAGTAAGGAGTGCTGAAGGAATCCGGAACCGGAAGGTAGGAACAGTACGTTATTGTCTTTTAAAACCTGTTTAGTTTCTGTTTTGCGAACGTACACATAAGCACACACACCTGTATTTCTTGTTTAGTATTATTTGTCTGTACCTCATTCTCCTGATTGCCACACACTAGTGATAACGTGCTGAGACATTTGTTGTTATTAATAGTTAAAAGATAAAAAGTAATATTTAAGGGAATAATTGTAAAAGGCACGCACACAGTCTCGCCTAGAATACAAGGGAGATTTGAGTGGTGTTCAGTGAAGGATTACTGTTAAAGATCATTCACATAGATAAACGTGTAGTGTGTTACTGTGGACGTACTTGGTCTGCGTACACGTGTCCTTACAAGGGCAGGGCGTACGCAACGCAAGGGTCGACGCACGGAGCGTATATTACGCAACGGAGCGTACGGATACGCCCACATAATACAAACCGCACGATAGTATTGTTTTAATAGGCGATAAGGAAGTAACGCGAAAATAACACAAATCTATCTCAAATCCAAAAGTTTAAAGTTAAAAGAAAAAGACTTTCTCTGTTGCAATTCTTCTGGGTTAGACTATTACTGAATGAAAGGAATTCTGTACAGAAATAAGAGTGTTCGAATGTAAGAGTGTGTATATATAAGATTTCTCTTTTATTACGGAAGTGGGAACCATAGGCCAGTAGAAAGAGGTACACCAGCGAGAGTGATATCGTGGGGTGGCTTGGGAGGCGTCCCTTGTTAGTCTCGACATATTAATGAGCAGTAGAGTCTGCTGTACATAACAGACCAGGAGGTCACAGACCAGGAGGTCAAAGAACAGGAGGTTCAGGTACAGCAGACTAGAAGTAGAGAGCACAACCGAAGAGGGTTGGTGCGAGACCCATATAGGCCAAAGAAGCTCATCGCTGAAGGAATTTGCAGCAGAAATTTTCAATTCCACTGATCGTTCCGCACATAAGATTAGTTGCTTGTGTGCAGATACGATTGTACCGCATGTGATTGTGTGCATTAGCGTGTCTTGAATTCAGAAGAACGCTGCTTGCACATTGTTAACGTGATTTGTGTAATTTTTTTATTTTAAGGGAAGTAGCCTGATCACTCAGGGACATTCCAGCGACTGACACTTGCTGGGGAGGGTAAGACACTCCCACACGCCCGAGCAAGTAGACGTACTTAGGTGCCCTAGGTTGGGTACGGAACCTCTGGGAACTTTGGTTGCCGTATTGGCCGGCGTGGGCAGAGTTAAGTGGGCGGACCTCGTTGCAAAACCCCCACCGCAGCCTTATCCCGGACGAGCCCCCAATTGTTAAAACCTAATATATATCCTATATTAAACACGCTAAAAGGTTAAGAGACTCAGTACACTATTGGAGTATGTGGTACCATAAGGGTACGCACTCAGCGTAGCGGACGCTTAGCCGTGGACGAGATGCACGAGCGGCACGTTCGCTCACGGCTTAATGCGTAGAGGCAAGCACGCTATAGGCTGCCGACTAACGTAATGATACGCTATCAGCGTAGCGGACGCTCGAGACCACGAGGAGATCACGAGCGGTGCTGACGCTCACAGAGTTAAACCTTTGTATCAATATCATAAACAATGTACTTAAATTGTAAACCTTTGTGCAGTGATAAGGTGTAAATGCAACACAGTGTAACTTTGTTAGTTTAAAAGCTGTATGAGCGACTCTTACGCTCTGAGAACCCTTTAGCAATATAATAAACACTCAAATACCGGTCTAAGGGTCTAACACCTTTTAAGGGAGAGAATGAACGTTCAATCGCAAAAGAATACACAATACAAGTTATACACTACCAAACTAACATAAAAATACCTAACCGAGTTACTACACATTAAAATACAACAAAGACACAATTACATTTTAGGGGGAAGGAGAGAGAGAATGGCTTACAACAAAATAGGAGATAAATATGGTTGCAGAGAACTTACGCACAAGGGGAAACAATCGCATGCGCCTTCCTGGATATCCAGCTCCCGATTATCAGTGATGAGAACCGTTGAAAAGAGTGGAGAGCTGGCCCAGGTCGGCTTGTCTTTATATACACTTACACACAGTACAGTACAATGGTCCCTACATTCTTATTGTTCATTGGACACAGGAATCCGTCTCCGCATTATAACAAAAGGTCATAGGTTGGTTCATACAGGTGGGCTGTGACTATTCCAAACTACTCAGGTGGGAGGGAAACTGGGTTTCCCGCCGCATGGGTAATAAAGTGCAAATATAGTAAATGTCCATAAACTTCTTATGTCCATAACTATACGCACGAGCGAGTAATCCGCTACAAACCAACACCGGAATATTGCTAATTATATTCTCTTCCGATGGATACTAAACACCACTGTGTCACCCCTGTCTGACCCTTCGTATCATACAAAGAGGGATCTCTCTGTCTCTGAACATACTACATTGACTAAACTTTCAGATTCTATCAAAGGGACCATAATCTACAAAATACATTATATGACTAAAATATGTAACGATCGAGTCGCCCGCTAGACGCACACAAACTCTACCATAAATGCGCATACTGTGCGCCTGCGAGTGCACGCGACCGCGAGTATACGCACGCACGGGAGGGCTCATGCATGTGCAGCGGGCACATGCATGAGGTGCATATATGGCAATGTGCAGCGTGATATTTTTCTGACTTTGACAATGACTAAACTAAGCAACACAAGTGGGTGGCAAAAACCCCTGGCCCATCTAGGGGTGGCACTGCAGTGGCAGACAGGATGGCAGTTTTAAAAACTAGGCCCCAAAGAGCACATAATGCAAAGAAAAAGAAAGAGGTGCAAGATGGAATTGTCCTTGGGCCCTCCCAACCACCCGTCTGTTGTCAAAACAGGAAATGCATATTTTAATAAACCAATCATTTTAGCATCAGGGTCTGCCACACGACTGTGGCTAAAATGATTGGTTTGTTTGGGCCCCAACAAAAAAAAGAAGCAATTAATCCCCTCACCAAAAAAGAAGCAATTAATCTCTCCTTGCACAAACTGGCTCTACAGTAGCAAGATATTGACCTCATCCTCATCCTCCGATTCCTCACCCCTTTCAGTGTGTACATCCTCCTCCCCACAGAGTATTAATTTATCCCCACTGAAATCCACCATCACAGGTCCTTGTGTACTTTCTGGAGGCAATTGCTGGTAACGGTCTTCCTGGAGGAATTTATCATTCATTTTGATGAACAGCATCTCCACATTTTGTGGAAGTAACCTCGTACACCGCTGACAAGGTTACCGGCTGCAATAAACACTCTTTCGGAGTACACACTGGAGGGGGGGCAACTTAGGTAAAATAAAGCCAGTTTGTGCAAGGGCCTCCAAATTGCCTCCTTTTTCTGTCAGTATACATACGGACTGTTTGACATGCCTACTTGGATGCTGTCACCAATATAATCCTCCACCATTCTTTCAGTGGTGACAGCATCACATGCAGTGACAGTAGACATGTCAGTAATCGTTGGCAGCTCCTTCAGTCCGGACAAGATGTCAACAATTGCGCCTTGTTGCCCTGCATCACCGCCAGTGGTTGGGCTCGGAAATTTTATCCTTTTCCGTGCAGCCCCAGTTGCGGGAGAAAATGAAGGAGGAGCTGTTGACGGGTCACATTCTGCTTGAATTGACAATTTTCTCACCAGCAGGTCTTTGAGCCTCTGCAGACTTGTATCTGCCAGAAAGAGAGCTACAACATAGGCTTTAAACCAAGGATCGAGCACGGTGGCCAAAATGTAGTGCTCTGATTTCAACATATTGAACACCCTTGAATCCTGGCAAAGCGAATGTAGGGTTCAATACACAAGTCCCACATACTTAGCGGAATCGCTCCGTCTTAGCTCCTTCTTCAATTTCTCCAGCTGGTTCTGCAAATGCCTGATGAGAGGAATGACCTGATTCAAGCTGGCAGTGTCTGAACTGATTTCACATGTGGCAAGTTCGAAGGGTTGGAGGACCTTGCACAACACGGAAATCATTCTGCACTGCGCTTGGGTCAGGTGCATTTCCCCTCCTTTGCCTATATCGCAGGTGGATGTATAGGCTTGAATGGCCTTTTGCTGCTCCTCCATCCTCTGAAGCATATAGAGTGTTAAATTCCACTTCGTTACCACCTCTTGCTTCAGGTGAAGGCAGGGCAGGTTCAGGAGTGTTTGCTGACACTCCAGTCTTTGGCACGCAGTCGCTGAATGTCAAAAGTGTCCCGCAATTTTTTGGGCCACCGACATAATCTCCTCCACGCCCGGTCATTTAAAAAAAAATTCTGCACCACCAAATTAATTGTATGTGCTGCAATTTGCCAGATGTAATGCACGCACAATATTGGTGGTGTTGTCAGAGATCACAAATCACCGGGAGAGTCTAAGTGGGGTAAGACATTGTGCGATGATGTCCTTCAGTTTCCGTAAGAGGTTGTCATTGGAGGAATTTATCATTCATTTTGATGAACAGCATCTCCACATTTTGTGGAAGTATCCTCCTACACCGCTGACAAGGTTACCGGCTGCAATAAACACTCTTTCGGAGTACACACTGGAGGGGGGGCAACTTAGGTAAAATAAAGCCAGTTTGTGCAAGGGCCTCCAAATTGCCTCCTTTTTCTGTCAGTATACATACGGACTGTTTGACATGCCTACTTGGATGCTGTCACCGATATAATCCTCCACCATTCTTTCAGTGGTAACAGTATCACATGCAGTGACAGTAGACATGTCAGTAATCGTTGGCATCTCCTTCAGTCCGGACAAGATGTCAACACTTGCGCCTTGCTGCCCTGCATCACCACCAGTGGTTGGGCTCGGAAATTTTATCCTTTTCCGTGCAGCCCCAGTTGCGGGAGAAAATGAAGGAGGAGCTGTTGACGGGTCACATTCTGCTTGAGTTGCCAATTTTCTCACCAGCAGGTCTTTGACCCTCTGCAGACTAGTGTCTGCCAGAAAGAGAGATACAACGTAGGCTTTAAACCTAGGATCGAGCATGGTGGCCAAAATGTTGTGCTCTGATTTCAACAGATTGAACACCCTTGAATCCTGGTAGAGCGAATGAAGGGTTCAATCCACAAGTCCCACATACTTAGCAGAATCGCTCCGTCTTAGCTCCTCCTTCAATTTCTCCAGCTGCTTCTGCAAAAGCCTGATAAGGGGAATTACCTGACTCAAGCTGGCAGTGTCCGAACTGACTTCACGTGTGGCAAGTTCGAAGGATTGGAGAACCTTGCACAACACGGAACTCATTCTCCACTGTGCTTGAGTCAGGTGCATTCCTCCTCCTTTGCCTATATCGCAGGGGGATGTATAGCTTTAATGGCCTTTTGCTGCTCCTCCATCCACTGAAGCATATAGAGTGTTAAATTCCACCTCGTTACCACCTCTTGCTTCAGGTGATGGCAGGGCAGGTTCAGGAGTGTTTGCTGGTGCTCCAGTCTTTGTCACGCAGTCGCTGAATGTCAAAAAATGAAAAAAAATAATTATGCAACACCAAATTAATTGTATGTCCAAAACATGGGACGTGCTGAAATTTGCCCACATGTAATGCATGCACAATATTGGTGGAGTTGTCAGATATCACAAATCCCCAGGAGAGTCTAAGTGAGGCAAGCCATTGTGCAATGATGTCCCTCAGTCTCCGTAAGAGGTTGTCAGTGGTGTGCCTCTTACGGAAACCGGTGATACACAGCGTAACCTGCCTAGGAATGAGTTGGCATTTGCGAGATGCTTCTACTGGTGCCGCTACTGTTGTTGCTGCAGGAGGCAATACATCTACCCAGTGGGCTGTCACAGTCATGTAGTCCTTAATTTGCCCTGCTCCACTTGTCCACATGTCCAGTGGACAGTGGGTACAACAGCATTTTTCAGGACACTGAGGACACTTTCCTTAATGTCCCTGTACAATCCGGAAATCGCTTTCCTAGTGAAGTGGAATCTAAGCTGGATTTGGTACCAGGGACAAAGTACATCCATTAACTGTCTAAATCCCACTGCACTAATGGCGGATACCGGATGCACGGCTAACACCAGCATAGTTGTTAAGGCCACAGTAATCCGCTTTGCAACAGGGTGACTGCTGTCATATATCATCTTCCTCGCAAAGGACTGTTGGACAGTCAATTGCTTAGTTATAGTAGTACAAGTGGTCTTTCCATTTCACCTCTGGGATGACGATCAACTCCCAGCAGCAACAACAGCGACAGTAGTAGGCGTACCACTCAAGGATCCTCCGGAGGAATCCCGGTTAGGAAAAGGACTCATTAGCCATGCCAGTGACATGGCCTGCAGGACTACTTACATTCCTCACTGAGGAGGAAATTGACATTGAGGGTGGTGTGATTTACAGGAGCTTGGGTACAATAGGAAGAAGGGATTTAGGTGTCAGTGGACTACTTACGCTTTTACCCAAAGTTTCACAACTTGACAATGACTTCTGATGAATGCGCTGCAGGTGATGTATAAGGGAGGATGTTCCTAGGTGGTTAACGTCCTTACCCCTACTTATTACGGATTGACAAAAGCAACACACGGCTTGACACCAGTTGTCCATATTTGTGGAGAAATAATTCCACACCGAAGAGGAGGCTTTTTTGTATTTTGCCCTGGCATGACTATGGGCTTTCTCATGCCACAGACAATAACTGTCTCCACTGGTGCCTTATTCAAACAAACTACATCACCATCAGAATCCTCATTGTCAACTTCGTCCTCAGCCCCAGCCAAACACATATCCTCCTCATCCTGGTGTACGTCTACAGTGACATCCTCAATCTCAATATCAGCAACTGGACTGGCAGTGCTCTTCCCAGTACTTGCAGGGGGCATGCAAATGGTGGTAGGTGCCTCCTCTTTCCATACAGTCTTGGGAAGGTCAAGCCTAGACATCGCAACTGCGGACACACATGAACTTTCCTTGGGGATTTGTGATATCTCTGAACTCAAAGATGTTTTTTTCCTGTGCTTAACAAGCTTAATTTTTAAAAAATTTTGAGAGGGAGGAGGGCTTCCATCCTCATGAGAAGCTGAGCCAGGAGTCATGAACATAGGCCAAGCCCTCAGCCTTTCCTTGCCACTTTGTTTCGTGAATGGCATATTGCCAATTTTACATTTCTCATCAGATAAATATTTTTTTTTCTGATCATTAATTTGCTTCTTGGATGTTACATGCCTTCTATGACATTGGGCATCGGCCTTAGCAGATGACATTGATGGAATTGCATTGTTAATGTCATGACTGGTGACAGTAGCAGCTTCAGCACTAGTACTAGGAACTGGAATTGGTTCCTGATCTTCCACTATTTTTTCCTCCAAATTGTTGTTTTCTATTTCACAGGACAGCACCCCTGTATTATTACAGCAAACAAAACAGTGCCCCTTTACTTTCACAGCACCCTTGTATACAGGACCAGTGTAATGATATTTTAACAGCAGCAGCACCCCTACATTTTTGTAGCATACAGGGCCAGTATAATGTTATTTAAACAGCAGCACCCCTATATATTACAGCATCCAGGAGCAGTGTGCTTTTAAATTTCAACAACTGCACCCCTGAATTTTTACAGCATACAGGGACAGTGTAATGTTATTTGAACAGCAGCACCCATATATTTTAAAGCATACAGGAGCAGTGTGCTTTTAATTTTTAATAACTGCACCCCTGAATTTTTACAACATATAAGGCCAGTGTAATGTTATTTGAACAGCAGCACCCCTATATTTTACAGCATACAGGAGCAGCGTGCTTTTAATTTTCAACAACTGCACCCGAATTTTACAGCATACAGGGACAGTGTAATGTTATTTGAACAGCAGCACCCATATATTTTACAGCATACATGAGCAGTTTGCTTTTAATTTTTAATAACTGCACCCCTGAATTTTTACAGCATACAGGGCCAGTGTAATGTTATTTGAACAGCAGCACCCATATATTTTACAGCATACAGCAGCAGTGTGCTTTTATTTTTCTAACAACTGCACCCCTGAATTTTTACAGCATACAGGGCCAGTGTAATGTTATTTGAACAGCAGCACTCCTATATTTTACAGCATACAGTAGCAGAGTACTTTTCATTTTTAACAACTGCACCCCTGAAATTTTATATCATACAGGGCCAGTGTAATGTTATTTTAACAGCAGCACCCTTATATTTTACAGCATACATGAGCAGTGTGCTTTTCATTTTTAACAACTTCTCCCCTGAATTTTTACAACATACAGGGCCAGTGTAATGTTACTTGAACAGCAGCAGTCCTATATTTTACTGCATAAAGTAGCAGAGTACTTTTAATTTTTAACAACTGCACCCCTGAATTTTTGTATCATACAGGGCCAGTGTAATGTTATTTCAACTGCAGTACCCTTATATTTTACAGAATACAGGAGCAGTGTGCTTTTAATTTTTAACAACTGCACCCCTGAGTTTTTACAGCATACAGGACCAGTGTAATGTTATTTGAACACCAGCACCCCTACATTTTGCAGCATACAGGAGCAGTGTGCTTATAATTTTTAACAACTGCACCCCTGAATTTGTAAAGCATACAGGGCCAGTGTAATGTTATTTGAACAGCAGAACCACTATATTTTACAGCCTAGATGGGCAGTGTGCTTTTAATTTTTAACAACTGCACCCGATTTTTTACAGCATACAGGGCCAGTGTAATGTTATTTGAAAAGCAGCACCCACATATTTTACAGCATAAAGGAGCAATGTGCTTTTAATTTTTAACAACTGCACCCTGAATTTTTACAGCATACAGGGCCAGTGTAATGTTATTTGAACAGCAGCACCCCTATATTTTACAGCCTAGGGGGGCAGTGTGCTTTTAATTTTTAACAACTGCACCCAATTTTTTACAGCATACAGGGCCAGTGTAATGTTATTTGAACAGCAGCACCCATATATTTTACAGCATACAGGAGCAGTGGGCTTTTAATTTTTAATAACTGCACCCCTGAATTTTTACAACATACAGGGCCCATGTAATGTTATTTGAAAAGCAGCACCCCTATATTTTACAGCACACAGGAGCAGTGTGCTTAATTTTTAACAACTTCACCCCTACATTTTTATAGCATACAGGGCCAGTGTAATGTTATTTGAACAGCAGCACCGCTATATTTTACAGCATACAGGAGCAGTGTGCTTTTAATTTTTAACAACTGCACCCCTGAATTTTTACAGCACATAGGGCCAGTGTAATGTTATTGAACAGCAGCACCCCTATATTTTACAGCATACAGGAGCAGTGTGCTTTTAATTTTTAACTGCACCCCTGAATCTTTACACCATACATGGCCAGCAGAACCCCTATATTTTAGAAAACAGTGGCAGCAAAACCCATGTACAGCTGCAGCACCCAGCGCGATAGCATATGTAACACCAGCGAAAGCCAGGACATCCAGGACAGCACCCCTAACAGCACAGGTACCATAGGCGTGTGCACGGGGTGTGCATGGTGCGCACAGGCACCCCCTAATGTCCGGCACCCCCCGCACGTCACGCCTGTGATCCGATCATCATGGTCTGTGTGCTGCTGTTGTAGCAGCGCTACTACAGCAGCACACAGATACAATGATTGGATCACCTGTGTGCATTGCTTCCCGGCGGTTACATCCCCTCCCGTCCGGCTGCGCTGCCGCCGGTCAAGCCCCATAGTCTGCCTCGCAAAGTGATGTGCGCCCGGCCCCTCCCTCCCTGGCCGTGCCGCCCTGTGCCTGTCCTGCCCGCACTCAGTCTCTCTCCAGTCTGGGTGAGCGTCTGTGGGGGGATAAAAATTTTTCTAAATGAAGGGTTGTTACTGTATGATTTATTTATATATATATATATATATATATTATATTAGCTGGGCCAAGCAATCCATAGTTTACTAAGTGCACCTACAATCTATTAGTGCACTCAGTAAACTACTGATTACTTGGCTCAGCTAATATGTATATATATATATATATATATATATATACAGTGCTCTGAGTGGGCCGTATGCACTGGTATGGAATAAAGGCACTTCGAGCACTGACTGGAGATCCCGCCGCCGCATCCGCTGGTCACAGAGCTCTCTCAAACCGACAGTCAATCAGGAGTGGCCGCATGGCCTCCTCATCCACTGACTGCAGTCCACAGCCTCCGTCACAGCTCAATAGGTAATTTTACCCTGCTGCCTTTTTCTCTCCCTAGTCCCTACTGTATGCTCTTGCTGTCCCTCTGTCACTCTCCCTCTGTCACTCTCCTGTCACTATGTCCAAGCTGTCACTCTCCCTGAATTTTGTCTCATTCCGTGTGGAATAATGTGAATTTCGGCTCATACCGTGTGCTATAATGTGAGTTTTGGCTCATACTGTGTGCTATAATGTGAATTTCGGCTCATACTGTTTGCAAAAATGTGAATTTCGGCTCATACTGTTTGCTATAATGTGAATTTCGGCTCATACCATATGCTATAATGTGAATTTCGGCTCATACCGTGTGCTATAATGTGACTTTCGGCTCATACCGTGTGCTATAATGTGATTTTCGGCTCATACCATGTGCTATAATGTGAATTTCGACTCTGTCTGTGTGCTTTAATGGGAATTTTGGCTCATACCATGTGGTATAATGTGAATTTTGGCTCATACCGTGTGCTATAATGTGAATTTTGGCTCATACTGTGTGGTATAATGTGAATTTTGATTCATGTCATGTGCTATAATGTGAATTTTGGCTCATACCGTGTGCTATAATGTGAATTTCGGCTCATACTGTGTGCTATAACGTGAATTTCGGCTCATACCGTGTACTATAATGTGAATTTCGACTCATACCGTGTGCTATAATGTGAATTTTGGCTCATACCATGTGCTGTAATGTGAATTTCGGCTCATGCCATGTGCTGTAATGTGAATTTCGACTCATACTGTGTGCTATAATGTGAATTTCGGCTCATACCATGTGCTATAATGTGAAAGGTGCAACAGTACTAGATAGTATAAGGGGTCCTACTATTGTGATGCATAGTTTGTGTAAGGGTTATATGGGGTGGTAAACTACACTGAAGGGCACACCACCTTTTGAGTGGACATACCGCCTTTTCTGGAGAATTTCCGCCTTCACTTTTCCATACCCCACTTCAAAATTTCCACTTCGACCACTGTATGTATGTGTATATATATATGTGTGTGTGTGTGTGTGTGTGTGTGTGTGTGTGTGTGTGTGTGTGTGTGTGTGTGTATGGGGGGGCAGAGTGGTTACTGGAGGGGACAATATGTGTGTGGGGTGACTAGAGACACTGTATGATCCAGGAAGGGGGAGGAGGCAGACTGGCCCTTTCCCACCCCATGTGGTTTGTGCCACTTTCTTTTTTATATATATCTTTAAGCAGGGACCTGCGGCAATGTGGTGCATTGAAGGGGCATACAGCAGCACTGTCAACGCAGTACTAGCGGGAGGAGGTGATACAGTCCCTCCTCTCACCTTTTCTTCTCTTCTCTGATGCTGTTGCCCGACGTAACAATTCAACAGAAACCAGAAGAGCGTAACCGCTGCTGCCGGTGCTGAAAGGGGGACCCGCCGCTGCCACAGGTACCCAGTGCCTCTTGTACTGAAGGGATACACACACAGTGATGCTTGTACTAGGGGGTACGGGGACAGAACGAGCTACACACTGCCACCTGTACCCTCTCTTTCTCTACCCTGGCCCTCTCTCTCTACCCTGATCCTCTCTCTTAACCCTCTGTCTCCCCTCTCTCTTTTTCTCCCTCGTTCTCTCTGACTGCTAAAATATGGTGCTAGGTATGCCCGGTAGGCAGTGCAAGGCACGCCACTCCAGTTGTGCACCCCTTATAAAATGTGCTGCGCACGCCTATGACAGGTACACCACAGTGACTGCATCAGCATACCTCCAGAGCACACACTAACCCCACACAATGCCACCACCCACAGAGAGAGACAGAGGTCTGTCTCCCTCACTCTCCAAGTCCGGAGTGAAAATGGCGGTGACGAGCAGCTGGTTATATGGAATCCAAAACCTGTGACAATTCGGGATGATGATGTTTTGCCTCGATATGGTTTCCGAGTGCGGCGGGAAGTCCCGAGCCAGACTCGGATATCGTCTCGGAGCGCAAAGTTTGGGGGGTTCGGTTCTCAGGGAACCGAAGCCGCTCTGTCAGGTCTCTAGTTTTGTCAGTCCTCGGCGGGGGCGCTAGTGGGTCAGTGTTGGTGCAATGTACAAAGCGGGGAGGCAATATGAAAGTCCTGCGCATAAGCGCTGATGTTTATTAATGCAAAGCAGATGGTATAATACTGAATACACTGGATGTGGAAAACAATGTGGAAAACAATGTAATGTGGAAAACAATGACAGATAACTGAATCCGAACAACTTAAAAGTCTCTTGCAGCAGAACCTAAAATAACTTGATACTGAATGCAGGTGAAATAACAGAACTCCAATATATATATTAGAAACTCTCAGTCTCAGTAAAGCATAAGTCCATGTAGCCACACTTAGGCTAAAGCAGGAGGCAGTCTCTAAGCAAGTAGATGTTATTACTGCTGAGTTGCACAGATGGTATGCTGACAATTAGTGCACAGGTAAGGTAATGAGAAAGTACACCTGAGGAGAGTCTCTTACTGCTGATAGGTTTGAAGCTGGATGTAGCTGAAGTCCGGAGTAACAGGAGAGCTGTAGAGATGGTAACTGGAACTATGAAGATAACCACAAGGAACGCTGGAAACAGGAACACAGGAACTGGGAGAACTAGACACAGGGTATGTGACTCGTTGTCCGAGGCGATGTGAGTGAGCCCCGGACAGGAACTTATACCCCTTGCTCTGCAGTGATTGGTCACAGGGGCCTGGCTGGAAACACAGCACCGGATTGGATGCCGGGATCAGCTGAGTGCAGGTGTCATGGCAGCGTCCATACAGGCCAGATACCGGCACACAGCGGAACACATACGCAGAACCAGACTCAGGGGCACTCAGAGACACGGGAGATGACGCTCGCGGTCAGGGCATCCATGCAGCCGCAACTGGGGCCATGACCTCCGGAGGTCTGCACACCAGCGCGCTGGTAAGTGAGACGCAGCTGACCGCCGATTCCTGACAGTACCCCCTCCTTCATGGGTGGGCACCGAACACCCACGAGGCTTGACAGGGAAGAGTCTGTGGAAGGCTTGTACCAACCGTGGAGCGTGCACATCCATGGCGTTAACCCAACTCCTCTCTTCAGGACCATATCCAGACCAGTCAATCAGGTATTGCAAACGACCATAGCGACGACGAGAGTCCAAGATCTTTTCCACCTCGTATTCCCCGCCCCGATGAGTTTGTACCTTTGGAGCTACTGGAAGCGCTCTCTGGAAACGATTGAGAATTAGTGGTCTGAGGAGAGAAATATGGAATGAGTTGGGAACTTTCAAATAGAAAGGCAGTTTTAACTTATAAGCCACCGGATTAATAACACTTTCTACTGGAAATGGTCCAATAAACCGCGGAGCAAATTTCATTGACGGAACTCTGAGACGAAGATTCTGAGTAGATAACCAGACTTTGTCGCCTGGCTTTAAACTAGGGACTGCTCATCTCTTTCGATCAGCAAACATTTTGTACCGTTGAGAAACCTTTTTAAGAGATAGATGAATCTTCTTCCAAATTTGAGAGAACCGCTGAAGAGCAGAAGCAGCCGCAGGCACGTCTATGACGGGTAAATCTTGGAAATCCGGTACTCTAGGATGTTAACCAAAAACTGCGAAAAAAGGAGTTGTATCTGTAGAAGTATGATAACGGAAATTATGAGCAAACTCCGCCCAAGGCAATAAATCTACCCAGTCATCCTGTGAAGAGGAAATATACATTCTTAGATAGGTCTCAAGCTCTTGATTTACCCTCTCCGTCTGCCCAATTGTTTGAGGGTGATAGGCCGTAGAGAACTTAAGTTTAACCTGCAGCGCAGAACACAGAGCCCTCCAAAACTTTGCCACAAACTGTACACCACGGTCAGATATTATTTCTGTTGGAAGTCCATGTAACCTAAAGATTTCACGAAGAAATAACTGTGCCAGCTTTGGAGCAGAGGGTAACCCCATGAGTGGAATGAAATGTGCCATTTTTGAAAACCTATCGATCACTACCCAGATGGTATCATACCCATTAGAGGGAAGAAGATCTGAAATAAAATCCATTGATAAATGAGACCAGGGGCGCTTGGGAATGGAATTTGGTAACAATTGACCTGCGGGAGCCTGACGAGGAACTTTGTGCTGAGCACATTTGGGACATGAAGCTATGAATTCTTGAACATCTACTTTCATATGAGGCCACCGGTAATTTTGGGATAGGAACTTGAAAGTTTTTAGGACTCCAGGGTGACCAGTAAATTTAGACGTATGAGCCCAGGACAGAAGATTTGGACGAAGCTCAGGAGAGACAAACATCTTGCCTGGAGGTGGAATTTGGGACACCCCTGTAGCTGCGAACACCACAGGATTAAACACGGGTCGAGCAGCTTGTTCTGATGATTCCTCAGTTGAACACATAGAGCGAGATAATGCATCTGCCTTAACATTTTGTGAGCCAGGTCTAAACATTAACTTAAAGT
Source organism: Pseudophryne corroboree (assembly GCF_028390025.1). NCBI lineage: Eukaryota > Metazoa > Chordata > Amphibia > Anura > Myobatrachidae > Pseudophryne > Pseudophryne corroboree. Next base: position 471,809,377 of record NC_086449.1, read on the forward strand.
CAAAATGAGAAAAGATTAGGGCCCACCTTGCTTGTCGGGGATTCAGACACTGCGCTGCTTTCAAGTAAAGGAGGTTCTTGTGATCCGTGTAGATGGTAATAGGGAATCTCGCACCCTCCAGCAGATATCTCCATTCTTTAAGGGCCAATTTAATTGCCAACAGCTCCTGGTCACCGATGGTATAATTCATTTCTGCGGGCAAGAATCTACGAGAGAAAAACCCGCAAGGGTGAGTCTTACCATCAACGCCCACCTGGGACAGGACTGCGCCCACGCCAACCGTTGAGGCATCTACTTCCAAGATGAAGGCCTTATTGACATCTGGCTGTTGTAACACGGGAGCTGAAATAAAAGCCTGTTTTATTTTATGAAAAGCAGACAGTGCTTCATCAGACCATTGGCAAAGATTTCCCCCTTTTCGGGTTAGGCAGGTAATTGGGGCTATTAATGTGGAAAAGCCCTTAATAAACTTCCTGTAGTAGTTAGCAAAGCCAATAAAATGTTGAACTGACTTGAGTGTTGTTGGAAGAGACCAGTTTTCTATGGCTTCTAATTTAGCCGGGTCCATTTGAAGGTCTGTTCCGGAAATGATGTATCCCAGGAAAGATATTGAAGAAGCTTCAAACGTGCATTTAGATAGTTTGCCATACAGATGATTCTGTCGAAGACATCGAAGAACCTCTTTTACCTGTTGGCGATGAGAAACTAAATCACGGGAGAATATCAAGATGTCATTGAGGTAAACTACCACAGACTTATACAGGAGATCTCTGAATACTTTGTTGACAACGTTTTGAAACACAGCCGGGGCATTACTCAAACCGAAGGGCATCACTAGATATTCGTAGTGACCATCACGAGTATTGAAGGTGGTTTTCCACTCGTCGCCACTTCGAATCCTGATAAAATTGTAAGCCCCGCGAAGATCCAGTTTCGTGAAGATGGAGGCACCTCTGACTCTGTCAAACAGCTCTGTGATAAGAGGTAACGGGTAGCTGTTTTTAATCGTGATGTCATTTAAACCCCGATAATCAATACAGGGGCGTAGTCCTCCATCTTTCTTCTTAACGAAGAAGAATCCCGCACCGGCTGGGGAAGAAGATGGACGGATAAACCCCTTCTGTAAATTCTCCTTTATATATTCACTCATTGCTTGGGTCTCTGGAACTGAAAGAGGGTATGTACTAGTGATGAGCGGGTTCGGTTTCTCTGAAACCGAACCCCCCCGAACTTCACCTTTTTCACACGGGTCCGAGGCAGGTTAGAACCTTCCCGCCTTGCTCGGCTAACCCGAGCGCGCCCGAACGTCATCATCCCGCAGTCGGATTCTCGCGAGATTCGGATTCTATATAAGCAGCTGCGCGTCACCGCCATTTTCACTCGTGCATTGGAGATGATAGGGAGAGGACGTGGCTGGCGTCCTCTCCGTTTAGTGTAGAAGTTGATTGGTTTACTTTATTTCTTATTTGTGGGGAGGATTGGGGAGCAGCTGTTAGGAGTACAGTGCAGAGTTTTGCTGATAAGTGACCACCAGTTTTTTTATCCTTTCTCTGCCTGAAAAAAACGCTCCATACCATATCTGTGCTCAGTGTGCTGCATGATATATCTGTGCTGAGTGCTCACACTGCTTAATTGTGGGGACTGGGGAGCAGCTATAGCAGGAGTACAGTGCAGAGTTTTGCTGACAGTGACCACCAGTATACGTTGTCTGCCTGAAAAACACTCCATATCTTTGCTCACAGTGTGCTGCTTTATTGTGGGGAATGGGGACCACCAGTATAATTAATATTATATAGGAGTAGTACAGTGCAGAGTGCACTGCTGTACCTACCTCTGTGTCGTCACTCGTCATCCATTAAGTATACTATCCATCTGCATTGTATACCTGTGGTGCATTTTAGACAGTTTTGCAGTTTGCTGACAGTGTCCACCAGTATACTATATATAGCAGTACGGTAGGCCACTGCTGTGTACCTACCTCTGTGTCGTCACTCGTCATCCATTAAGTATACTATCCATCTACATTCTATACCTGTGGTGCATTTTAGACAGTTTTGCAGTTTGCTGACAGTGTCCACCAGTATACTATATATAGCAGTACGGTAGGCCACTGCTGTGTACCTACCTCTGTGTCGTCACTCGTCATCCATTAAGTATACTATCCATCTACATTCTATACCTGTGGTGCATTTTAGACAGTTTTGCAGTTTGCTGACAGTGTCCACCAGTATACTATATATAGCAGTACGGTAGGCCACTGCTGTGTACCTACCTCTGTGTCGTCACTCGTCATCCATTAAGTATACTATCCATCTACATTGTATACCTGTGGTGCATTTTAGACTAGTTTAGCAGTTTGCTGACAGTGTCCACCAGTATACTATATATAGCAGTACGGTAGGCCACTGCTGTACCTACCTCTGTGTCGTCACTCATCATCCATTAAGTATACTATCCATCTACATTCTATACCTGTGGTGCATTTTAGACAGTTTTTCAGTTTGCTGACAGTGTCCACCAGTATACTATATATAGCAGTACGGTAGGCCACTGCTGTGTACCTACCTCTGTCGTCACTCGTCATCCATTAAGTATACTATCTATCTACATTCTATACCTGTGGTGCATTTTAGACAGTTTTGCAGTTTGCTGACAGTGTCCACCAGTATACTATATATAGCAGTACGGTAGGCCACTGCTGTGTACCTACCTCTGTGTCGTCACTCGTCATCCATTAAGTATACTATCCATCTACATTCTATACCTGTGGTGCATTTTAGACAGTTTTGCAGTTTGCTGACAGTGTCCACCAGTATACTATATATAGCAGTACGGTAGGCCACTGCTGTGTACCTACCTCTGTGTCGTCACTCGTCATCCATTAAGTATACTATCCATCTACATTGTATACCTGTGGTGCATTTTAGACTAGTTTAGCAGTTTGCTGACAGTGTCCTCCAGTATACTATATATAGCAGTACGGTAGGCCACTGCTGTACCTACCTCTGTGTCGTCACTCGTCATCCATTAAGTATACTATCCATCTACATTCTATACCTGTGGTGCATTTTAGACAGTTTTGCAGTTTGCTGACAGTGTCCACCAGTATACTATATATAGCAGTACGGTAGGCCACTGCTGTGTACCTACCTCTGTGTCGTCACTCGTCATCCATTAAGTATACTATCCATCTACATTCTATACCTGTGGTGCATTTTAGACAGTTTTGCAGTTTGCTGACAGTGTCCACCAGTATACTATATATAGCAGTACGGTAGGCCACTGCTGTGTACCTACCTCTGTGTCGTCACTCGTCATCCATTAAGTATACTATCCATCTACATTGTATACCTGTGGTGCATTTTAGACTAGTTTAGCAGTTTGCTGACAGTGTCCACCAGTATACTATATATAGCAGTACGGTAGGCCACTGCTGTACCTACCTCTGTGTCGTCACTCGTCATCCATTAAGTATACTATCCATCTACATTCTATACCTGTGGTGCATTTTAGACAGTTTTGCAGTTTGCTGGCAGTGTCCACCAGTATACTATATATAGCAGTATGGTAGGCCACTGCTGTGTACCTACCTCTGTGTCGTCACTCGTCATCCATTAAGTATACTATCCATCTGCATTCTATACCTGTGGTGCATTTTAGACAGTTTTGCAGTTTGCTGACAGTGTCCACCAGTATACTATATATAGCAGTACGGTAGGCCACTGCAGTGTACCTACCTCTGTGTCGTCACTCGTCATCCATTAAGTATACTATCCATCTGCATTGTATACCTGTGGTGCATTTTAGACAGTTTTGCAGTTTGCTGACAGTGTCCACCAGTATACTATATATAGCAGTACGGTAGGCCACTGCTGTGTACCTACCTCTGTGTCGTCACTCGTCATCCATTAAGTATACTATCCATCTACATTGTATACCAGTGGTGCATTTTAGACTAGTTTAGCAGTTTGCTGACAGTGTCCACCAGTATACTATATATAGCAGTACGGTAGGCCACTGCTGTACCTACCTCTGTGTCGTCACTCGTCATCCATTAAGTATACTATCCATCTACATTCTATACCTGTGGTGCATTTTAGACAGTTTTGCAGTTTGCTGACAGTGTCCACCAGTATACTATATATAGCAGTACGGTAGGCCACTGCTGTGTACCTACCTCTGTGTTGTCACTCGTCATCCATTAAGTATACTATCCATCTACATTCTATACCTGTGGTGCATTTTAGACAGTTTTGCAGTTTGCTGACAGTGTCCACCAGTATACTATATATAGTAGTACGGTAGGCCACTGCTGTGTACCTACCTCTGTGTCGTCACTCGTCATCCATTAAGTATACTATCCATCTGCATTGTATACCTGTGGTGCATTTTAGACAGTTTTGCAGTTTGCTGACAGTGTCCACCAGTATGCTATATATAGCAGTACGGTAGGCCAGTAAGTATACTATCCATCTACATTCTATACCTGTGGTGCATTTTAGTTTTGCGCAGTAAATATAGTAGTAGGCCAGTGCTATTGATACTGGCATATAATTCCACACATTAAAAAATGGAGAACAAAAATGTGGAGGTTAAAGGGAAAGATCAAGATCCACTTCCACCTCGTGCTGAAGCTGCTGCCACTAGTCATGGCCGAGACGATGAAATGCCATCAACGTCGTCTGCCAAGGCCGATGCCCAATGTCATAGTAGAGAGCATGTAAAATCCAAAACACAAAAGTTCAGTAAAATGACCCAAAAATCAAAATGAAAAGCGTCTGAGGAGAAGCGTAAACTTGCCAATATGCCATTTACGACACGGAGTGGCAAGGAACGGCTGAGGCCCTGGCCTATGTTCATGGCTAGTGGTTCAGCTTCAAATGAGGATGGAAGCACTCATCCTCTCGCTAGAAAAAAGAAAAGACTTAAGCTGGCAAAAGCACAGCAAAGAACTGTGCGTTCTTCAAAATCACAAATCCCCAAGGAGAGTCCAATTGTGTCGGTTGCGATGCCTGACCTTCCCAACACTGGACGGGAAGAGCTTGCGCCTTCCACCATTTGCACGCCCCCTGCAAGTGCTGGAAGGAGCACCCGCAGTCCAGTTCCTGATAGTCAAATTGAAGATGTCACTGTTGAAGTACACCAGGATGAGGATATGGGTGTTGCTGGCGCTGGGGAGGAAATTGACAAGGAGAATTCTGATGGTGAGGTGGTTTGTTTAAGTCAGGAACCCGGGGAGACACCTGTTGTCCGTGGGAGGAATATGGCCCTTGACATGCCAGGTCAAAATACAAAAAAAATCAGCTCTTCGGTGTGGAATTATTTCAACACAAATGCGGACAACAGGTGTCAAGCCGTGTGTTGCCTTTGTCAACCTGTAATAAGTAGGGGTAAGGACGTTAACCACCTCGGAACATCCTCCCTTATACGTCACCTGCAGCGCATTCATCATAAGTCAGTGACAAGTTCAAAAACTTTGGGTGACAGCGGAAGCAGTCCACTGACCACTAAATCCCTTCCTCTTGTAACCAAGCTCCTGCAAACCACACCACCAACTCCCTCAGTGTCAATTTCCTCCTTACCAAGGAAAGCCAATAGTCCTGCAGGCCATGTCACTGTCAAGTCTGACGAGTCCTCTCCTGCCTGGGATTCCTCCGATGCATCCTTGAGTGTAACGCCTACTGCTGCTGGCGCTGCTGTTGTTGCTGCTGGGAGTCGATCGTCATCCCAGAGGGGAAGTCGAAAGACCACTTGTACTACTTCCAGTAAGCAATTGACTGTCCAACAGTCCTTTGCGAGGAAGATGAAATATCACAGCAGTCATCCTGCTGCAAAGCGGATAACTGAGGCCTTGGCAGCCTGGGCGGTGAGAAACGTGGTTCCGGTATCCATCGTTAATTCAGAGCCAACTAGAGACTTGATTGAGGTACTGTGTCCCCGGTACCAAATACCATCTAGGTTCCATTTCTCTAGGCAGGCGATACTGAAAATGTACACAGACCTCAGAAAAAGACTCACCAGTGTCCTAAAAAAATGCAGTTGTACCCAATGTCCACTTAACCACGGACATGTGGACAAGTGGAGCAGGGCAGACTCAGGACTATATGACTGTGACAGCCCACTGGGTAGATGTATTGCCTCCCGCAGCAAGAACAGCAGCGGCGGCACCAGTAGCAGCATCTCGCAAACGCCAACTCGCTCCTAGGCAGGCTACGCTTTGTATCACCGCTTTCCAGAATAGGCACACAGCTGAAAACCTCTTACGGCAACTGAGGAAGATCATAGCAGAATGGCTTACCCCAATTGGACTCTCCTGGGGATTTGTGACATCGGACAACGCCAGCAATATTGTGCGTGCATTACATCTGGGCAAATTCCATCACGTCCCATGTTTTGCACATACCTTGAATTTGGTGGTGCAGAAATATTTAAAAAACGACAGGGGCGTGCAAGAGATGCTGTCGGTGGCCCGAAGAATTGCGGGCCACTTTCGGCATTCAGGCACCGCGTACAGAAGACTGGAGCACCACCAAACATTCCTCAACCTGCCCTGCCATCATCTGAAGCAAGAGGTGGTAACGAGGTGGAATTCAACCCTCTATATGCTTCAGAGGATGGAGGAGCAGCAAAAGGCCATTCAAGCCTATACATCTGGCCAAGATATAGGCAAAGGAGGTGGAATGCACCTGACTCAAGCGCAGTGGAGAATGATTTCAACGTTGTGCAAGGTTCTGCAACCCTTTGAACTTGCCACACGTGAAGTCAGTTCAGACACTGCCAGCCTGAGTCAGGTCATTCCCCTCATCAGGCTTTTGCAGAAGAAGCTGGAGACATTGAAGGAGGAGCTAAAACAGAGCGATTCCGCTAGGCATGTGGGACTTGTGGATGGAGCCCTTAATTCGCTTAACCAGGATTCACGGGTGGTCAATCTGTTGAAATCAGAGCACTACATTTTGGCCACCGTGCTCGATCCTAGATTTAAAACCTACGTTGTATCTCTCTTTCCGGCAGACACAAGTCTGCAGAGGTTCAAAGACCTGCTGGTGAGAAAATTGTCAAAGAAACATTTGTGATGATCCGCAACAAGATACCCCCTTGTTTGTGCCTGGATGACACAGTTACACACAAAATGAACACACGAGGGGGGTTAATTCTTTAAAGAAAACCAAATACCTATGATTACTCGGGTAGATTCACCATAATACAGGGTTGGTGTTGCTCCCCAGAGTCAGAAAACCAAATATTCTAGAGAGAGAAAAGAAGACTCTATCTTGGGGGCACTCTTTGAAATATAAATAGGGCCAGATATACCCTTAGGTATCATTAAAATATAACCTTTAATTGTATCTTTAAAATTAATAGGAATTTGAAAAGGAAAAATATATAAACACACACACAGGTTTATTCATATACACCTTGGGATCACTTGTCTATCACAAGGAGTTCAAAGAACACTGATTGCTCACTATGGAGCTTATTGGTTCAGAGAACACTGATTGCTCACCGAGGAGCTTGTTTTAATTATTTTTATTCAGATTTTTTTATAACCAATTATGATCTCTCACTGTTTAAACAACCATATCATGAATAGGTATTGATTTACCGAACGTCAGCTCCTATATTCTCAAACACATGTATAATTATAAAAATTCAAAATTTGCCCAAATGGTATATACACAGTGTTGAGAGATGCAAAATGCCCATCATATTTATATGGTATCTTATGCGCTCATTAGTAGCCCGACATAAATAGTTGGTATAGAGAGAAAAAAGGAAAGAGTAAAAAAGATGATCAGTATGCCATGGTACATTGCTTCTACTGTCTCACCGTCATGAGCTCAAGGTTTTTGTTAGCTCAGCGGCCGGTGGATGAGAGGGCAGCGACCTTGAAATTTCTGACCAGAAAGAGGATAAGTGGCCGTACTGCTTTCCCTGTTAGAGCGGATGGAATGTCTCGATATCCTAGGACATTGCAGGACACTGCACCGCAATCCAGGGATGAGTGTTAACCGAAATTGAGTACAATTCCTGCCTGTTTAATTTTCAGGTAATTGCAGGGAGATGATAGGGAGTGGTTCAATGTTAAACCAGTGCCGTGCACATTCTCACATAGAAATGCATTTATCAAAAAAGCCGTACTCCACACAGGCTATTAGCAAAGTACTTTCCCAAATTTATTTTCAGGTATACTTTATCGGTATACTAATATTGTTAGGCTCACTTAACATAATTCATTATTTTCTCTAACATTTGACCATAGGTCACTGAACAATATGTGTTGGGCTAAAAAGTAGCAGCAAACCCAGCTAGAATGAAAAGTTTTTATGACCGCAAACCCAGTCCAGCCGCTGAGATCTCTTTTCGTCATGTACTCTGGTCACTAGGACCGGTGCAGCGGACGGCAAATATGAAAACAGCAGCGCTTCGGGTATTACTGGCCGGAAAAAAGATTAGTAGCTGTGCTGCTTTCCACGTTAGAGCGGTTGCAGCGCCTTGATATCATAGGACAGAGCAAGGACGCTGCACCACAATCCGTGGATGAGAGCTAGCTGAAAATAGGAAGATTACCGTTCTAAAGGCAGCAGGACTTCTGGACGGAGCAGCGTATGTTGGTTGTAGGACCAGTGATTCTAACTTTCACAAGGCGACATTGCCATGCTGATTCCAGCCGTGCCAAAACGCGTTTTCACCCGTAGGCTTGCTCACTTCACTGCACTATCTGGCATCATGATCTGATGCCAGATAGTGCAGTGAAGTGAGCAAGCCTACGGGAGAAAACGCGTTTTGGCACAGCTACTAATCTTTTTTCCGGCCAGTAATACCCGAAGCGCTGCTGTTTTCATATTTGCCGTCCGCTGCACCGGTCCTAGTGACCAGAGTACATGACGAAAAGAGATCTCAGCGGCTGGACTGGGTTTGCGGTCATAAAAACTTTTCATTCTAGCTGGGTTTGCTGCTACTTTTTAGCCCAACACATATTGTTCAGTGACCTATGGTCAAATGTTAGAGAAAATAATGAATTATGTTAAGTGAGCCTAACAATATTAGTATACCGATAAAGTATACCTGAAAATAAATTTGGGAAAGTACTTTGCTAATAGCCTGTGTGGAGTACGGCTTTTTTGATAAATGCATTTCTATGTGAGAATGTGCACGGCACTGGTTTAACATTGAACCACTCCCTATCATCTCCCTGCAATTACCTGAAAATTAAACAGGCAGGAATTGTACTCAATTTCGGTTAACACTCATCCCTGGATTGCGGTGCAGTGTCCTGCAATGTCCTAGGATATCGAGACATTCCATCCGCTCTAACAGGGAAAGCAGTACGGCCACTTATCCTCTTTCTGGTCAGAAATTTCAAGGTCGCTGCCCTCTCATCCACCGGCCGCTGAGCTAACAAAAACCTTGAGCTCATGACGGTGAGACAGTAGAAGCAATGTACCATGGCATACTGATCATCTTTTTTACTCTTTCCTTTTTTCTCTCTATACCAACTACTTATGTCGGGCTACTAATGAGCGCATAAGATACCATATAAATATGATGGGCATTTTGCATCTCTCAACACTGTGTATATACCATTTGGGCAAATTTTGAATTTTTATAATTATACATGTGTTTGAGAATATAGGAGCTGACGTTCGGTAAATCAATACCTATTCATGATATGGTTGTTTAAACAGTGAGAGATCATAATTGGTTATAAAAAAATCTGAATAAAAATAATTAAAACAAGCTCCTCGGTGAGCAATCAGTGTTCTATGAACCAATAAGCTCCATAGTGAGCAATCAGTGTTCTTTGAACTCCTTGTGATAGACAAGTGATCCCAAGGTGTATATGAATAAACCTGTGTGTGTGTTTATATATTTTTCCTTTTCAAATTCCTATTAATTTTAAAGATACAATTAAAGGTTATATTTTAATGATACCTAAGGGTATATCTGGCCCTATTTATATTTCAAAGAGTGCCCCCAAGATAGAGTCTTCTTTTCTCTCTCTAGAGAAAATTGTCAAGTCAAGCGGAACGTGACCCGTCACTATCTCCTCCTTCACATTCTCCCGCAACTGGGGGTGCGAGGAAAAGGCTAAGAATTCCGAGCCCACCCGCTGGCGGTGATGCAGGGCAGTCTGTAGCGAGTGCTGACATCTGGTCCGGACTGAAGAACCTGCCAACGATTACTGACATGTCGTCTACTGTCACTGCATATGATTTTCTCACCATTGAAAGAATGGTGGAGGATTATATGAGTGACCGCATCCAAGTAGGCACGTCAGACAGTCCGTACGTATACTGGCAGGAAAAAGAGGCAATTTGGAGGCCCTTGCAGAAACTGGCTTTATTCTACCTAAGTTGCCCTCCCTCCAGTGTGTACTCCAAAAGAGTGTTTAGTGCAGCCGCTCACCTTGTCAGCAATCGGCGTACGAGGTTACTTCCAGAAAATGTGGAGAAGATGATGTTCATTAAAATGAATTATAATCAATTCCTCCGTGGAGACATTCACCAGCAGCAATTGCCTCCAGAAAGTACACGGGGACCTGAGATGGTGGATTCCAGTGGGGACAAATTAATAATCTGTGAGGAGGGGGATGTACACAGTGAAAGGGGTGAGGAATCGGAGGATGATGATGAGGTGGACATCTTGCCTCTGTAGAGCCAGTTTGTGCAAGGAGAGATTGATTGCTTCTTTTTTGGTGGGGGCCCAAACCAACCAGTCATTTCAGTCACAGTCGTGTGGCAGACCCTGTCACTGAAATGATGGGTTCGTTACAGTGTGCATGTCCTGTTTATACAACATAAGAGTGGGTGGGAGGGCCCAAGGTGTTATGATTCCAGCACTCTGGTCTGAGGAGATCTTATAGCAAGGACCTGAGCACTGGAACGTAATGCTGGGAAAGGGAGCGGGAATAAAAAATAGCCCCTGGCGCCCTAACTCCGTTGTCTCGCCCGTGCTGTCAGAAATCCCTTGCGAGACTATGGTTGCTTGAGCCCATGGCAGCCGCGTTTGAAGGGCGGATTACGTCTGCCCAACTCCGATGCCCCCTCAGGTCTTAATGGGAGACAAAGAGAAATCCGAGACAGGGTGATAACAAGGGGCCCTCTAACTAAGCAACAAGGCCAGGGGCTAAGCTAACTTAAAACTAGAATATGTGCGGAAAAACCGCCAGGGAAAAGGACAACCAAAATACCCACTTGTCCACTCTCCTACCCGGCACCGCCGAGTTCCGGAGAGGACTTGTGGAAGCGGAACCCTCCGCGAATGCTCCGAAACAGAATACAAAATAAAGCGGGCTGAGCCGCAGCACACGGCAGAGCCGCAACTCACGAACACCACACGAGATTCTCTGGCGACCGTTGCGGACAAAAGGGGACCAGAAGACTTCTTGGGATGAGATGACAACTCCAAGATTCAGGAACTCTGAGGAGAGGAATGACCGGACACAGCAGGACTGGAACAGATGTTCAGCAAACCTAAGCAGCATGCAGGAAGCTATTACCGGCGTCTGTGTGAAGCAGTGAGAAGGTATTTAGCAAGGAGTCCTCCAATCAGATGTTCAGAGTCTGATTACCCTAAATGCTGTGCAGCTGCCCTGCTGCATGCCCAGAAGACCAGTGTGTGTGTGTATTAAATTGACCCTGCAACGGGGAACGTGGTCCGCCCGTGGCGTCCCCGTTGCTAGGGTCCAGGCGGCTCAGCGTGCCCGGCGTCCCTGCGTTGCTAGGGAGCCGGTGGCTAGGCGCGCACGGCGTCCCAGCGTTGCTAGGGACCCGGCGGCTAGCACGCTCGGCGTCCCTAGTTGCTAGGCGCCGGGCCGCGAGGACATCGCGGACCACGGCGCCTAACAGTACCCTCCCCTTGAGGAGGGGTCAAGGAACCCCTAAAGCCAGGTTTCTGAGGAAATTCCCAAAAAAATGCCCTCTTGAGCCTAGGGGCATGAAGATCCTTATCCAGGACCCAAGACCTTTTCTCCGGACCATAGCCTTTCCAGTGAACTAAAAAATAAAGCCGACCCCGGGACAATTTTTAATCAAGAACTTTCTCTACCAAGAACTCCTGTTGTCCCTGTACATCCACTGGAGATTTACCCTGAGAGATCCTACGAGGAAATCTACTGGAAGAAACGTATTGTTTCAACAGGGAACAGTGAAAAGTATTTCCAATCTTGAGAGATCCTGGTAAACGTAGCCGAAAGGCAACTGGGTTGACCTTCTTAATAATAAGAAACGGTCCAATAAATTTGGGTCCCAGTCTAGCTGAGGATTGTCGTAGCCTGATGTTGCGAGTTGACAACCACACCTTATCTCCCACCTTAAAAGTGCAAGGACGTCAGAGCCTGTCAGAAAATGTCTTCTCTCGGAAGGCCGCTTTTCTGAGAGCAAGGTGCACTTTTTTCCAAATTGCTCTGAGATGGGAGGTCAAGGTTAGCGAGGAGACTGGAGAATGATGAAAAAAAGAATTGGCTCTGGGGTGAAAACCAAAAACTGAAAAGAATGGAGACTCTTTGGTGGAGGAATGACAAGAGTTATTGTAAGCAAATTCAGCCAAAGGGAGAAACTCGGACCAATCATTCTGGAGTTTGGCTGAATACAAACGCAAATATTGTTTTAATGACTGGTTGACTCGTTCGGTTTGCCCGTTAGACTGTGGGTGGTAACCAGATGTTAAAGACAGTTTCATCTTCAATGAGGCACAAAAACATTTCCAGAATTGTGCGATGAATTGTGGACCCCGATGAGAAACAATATCAGTGGGCAACCCATGAAGCCTGAACACATGGCGGAGGAACAAAACTGCCAACCCTTGAGCAGAAGGCAATCGGGGAAGAGCAATAAAATGAGCCATTTTACTAAAACGGTCCACTACCACCCAAATGACTCGGAATCCGGCTGAAAGGGGAAGGTCAACCACAAAATCCATGGAAATATGAGACCATGGCCTGAGAGGAACAGCTAAAGGCATGAGTTGCCCGATAGGCAACGAACGAGGAACCTTATGCTGTGCACAAATCTGACATGAATGGACGAATTCCTTAATGTCTTTAGAAAGACTAGGCCACCACACTAAGCGAGAGACTAACTCCAATGTCTTAGTGATTCCCGGATGCCCTGAGACTTTGTTGTCATGAAATTCAGTTAAAACAGTGGTCTCAAAAATTCAGGGACATAAAGACGACCAGCAGGAGTAAGTCTAGGAGCTTGGTGTTGAAGCTGGTTTAACTGGGTAAATAAATCCTGTGTGAGGCCTGCCCGAAGATGGAACTATGGGGGTAACAACAGGATTGCTATTATGAACCGGAAGAAAGCTACGTGACAGGGCATCAGCTTTTGTATTCTTGGAACCAGGCCTGAAAGTGATTATAAACCTGAAACGAGTAAAAAATAATGCCCAACGTGCCTGCCGAGCATTAAGCCGTTTAGCTGATTCAATATATTGCAGGTTCTTATGGTCAGTCAAAACCGAAATAGTATGTTTAGCTCCCTCCAGCCAATGCCTCCACTCCTCGAAAGCCCACTTCACCGCCAGTAACTCCCGATTACCAACGTCATAGTTGGATTCAGCGGAGGAGAATTTTCTGGACATAAAGGCACAAGGATGTAACTCCAGAGACTCTGGATCCTCTTGAGAAAGGACAGCCCCCACTCCAACCTCTGAGGCATCAACCTCCACAACAAAGGGCAATTCCGGATTAGGATGTCTGAGGACTGGAGCCGAGACAAAGGCTTGTTTCAAGGCCTGGAAGGACAATTCAGCTTCATGCGACCAGTTGGTAGGATCTGCTCCTTTTTTTGTCAGAGCTACTATGGGAGCAACCAGGTCAGAAAAAGAATGAATGAACCTCCTATAATAATTCGCAAACCCTAAAAAGCGCTGAATTGCTTTTAAATTAGTGGGTTGCGCCCAATTAAGGATGGCCTTGAGCTTCTTTGGTTCCATGGAAAATCCCTGAGGAGAAATTATGTACCCTAAAAAAGATACTTCTGTGACGTGAAAATCACACTTCTCCAGCTTGGCATATAAATGATTCTCATGTAACTTTTGAAGAACAAGACGCACCTGGGTAACATGTTGTTCCATCGATTCAGAATAAATCAAGATGTCATCTAAATAAACGACCACGAATTTCCCTAGGAAGTCACGGGGAACATCATTAATGAGGTCTTGAAAAACTGCCGGAGCATTAGACAGGCCGAACGGCATCACCAAGTATTCGTAGTGACCCGACTGAGTGCTGAAAGCCGTCTTCCACTCATCCCCAGATTTAATTCGGATGAGGTTGTAAGCTCCTCTAAGGTCAATTTTAGAAAAAACCACAGCAGAACGTAACTGATCAAAAAGTACAGAAATTAACGGCAAAGGATAGGTGTTTTTAACGGAGATCTTATTCAGGGCCCTAAAATCAATGCATGGTCTAAGCGAGCCATCTTTTTTCTCCACAAAGAAAAAACCTGCACTTAAAGGAGATTTTGATGGTCTAATAAATCCCTTCTTTAGGCTTCCTGAATATAATTATTCATGGCCGTAGTTTCTGGCCCGGACAAGGCATATAATCTCCCCTTAGGCAAAGTGGCACCTGGAACTAGCTCAATTGCACAATCATAAGGCCGATGGGGAGGCAGAATGTCCGCCTTGCCTTTGGAGAAGACATCGGCAAACTCCTGGTATTCCACAGGAATGAGCTCTGGAACGATTGCTGCAACTCTGACTGGATACGAAATACATTCCTTAGCACAAAATGTACCCCATTGGGAAATCTCCCCGGACCGCCAATCAATGGTGGGATTATGAAAGGCAAGCCAAGGGTGACCCAGAACAACAGGAACTGCCGGGCAATGTGTAAGGTAGAATTCAATATCTTCGGAATGTAAGGCTCCTACTGTAAGTACTACTGGAGGTGTACGGTGAGTAATTACCCCATTAGAAAGCGGACCCCCATCTAAGCCATGCATGGTGATACATCTATCTAATGGTAACTGCGGAATGCCTAAGGCCTTAGACCAAGTTAAATCCATAAAGTTTCCTGCAGCTCCACTGTCAACAAAAGCCGACACCAAAGAACTGAGGCTGCCAAAGGAAACCTTAACAGGGACTAAAAGAGAGTTGTTCGAGGAGATAAGCTGCAGACCTAAGTGAACCCCCTCACAATTCACCTGGTCAAAGCGTTTCCCGACTTGTTCGGGCAGTTACGAGCAAAATGTCCCTTACCACCACAGTATAAACAAAGACCGGAATTTTGTCTTCTGGTTTTTTCCTCAGGAGACAGCCGGGAGAGACCCATCTGCATGGGCTCCTCGACGTCCTCTGGGAAGGAATATACACAAGGACTAGACCTTACAGATGTTCCTCTTTCAGCCCTCCGCTCTCGGAGACGATGATCAATCCTTATAGCAAGCTCCATGAGTTTATCGAGAGTCTCAGGAGCGGGGTACTGGAGGAGACTGTCTTTAATAAATTCAGATAAACCGAGGCGAAACTGACTACGCAGGGCCGGGTCATTCCAGCCACAGTTGTTCGACCAACGGCGAAACTCGGTACAATAAACCTCCGCAGGATTTCTACCTTGTTTGAGAGCGCGCAGCTGACTCTCAGCGGACGCCTCTCTATCTGGGTCATCATACAAGAGCCCTAAAGACTTAAAAAAGGCGTCTACAGATGACAACGCAGGATCCTCTGCTCTTAAACCAAATGCCCAGGTCTGGGGATCCCCCTGGAGTAAAGAAATAATAATCCCAACCCGCTGAGATTCATTACCAGAGGATGTAGGTCTTAAACGAAAATAAAGTTTACAGGATTCTTTCAAATTAAAAAATTCTTTCCTATCACCGGAAAAACGGTCGGGCAAATGCATCTTTGGTTCAGGGACTACCTTCGGGGAGGCTCGCAAAAGATCTTCCTGCGATCTCACCCGAAGCAAAAGATCCTGAACCATCTGAGTAAGTTCTTCAATCTGGTTGACTAAGAGCTGACCGGGATTTGGCCCTAAACCTGTCGGATTCATGAGGCCGATAAACTCTCACAAAAAACAGAATGAGAAAAAATTAAACCCCGTTTAATTTTAAGTTTTGGTATGGCCGGTAATAATGTTATGATTCCAGCACTCTGGTCTGAGGAGATCTTATAGCAAGGACCTGAGCACTGGAACGTAATGCTGGGAAAGGGAGCGGGAATAAAAAATAGCCCCTGGCGCCCTAACTCCGTTGTCTCGCCCGTGCTGTCAGAAATCCCTTGCGAGACTATGGTTGCTTGAGCCCATGGCAGCCGCGTTTGAAGGGCGGATTACGTCTGCCCAACTCCGATGCCCCCTCAGGTCTTAATGGGAGACAAAGAGAAATCCGAGACAGGGTGATAACAAGGGGCCCTCTAACTAAGCAACAAGGCCAGGGGCTAAGCTAACTTAAAACTAGAATATGTGCGGAAAAACCGCCAGGGAAAAGGACAACCAAAATACCCACTTGTCCACTCTCCTACCCGGCGCCGCCGAGTTCCGGAGAGGACTTGTGGAAGCGGAACCCTCCGCGAATGCTCCGAAACAGAATACAAAATAAAGCGGGCTGAGCCGCAGCACACGGCAGAGCCGCAACTCACGAACACCACACGAGATTCTCTGGCGACCGTTGCGGACAAAAGGGGACCAGAAGACTTCTTGGGATGAGATGACAACTCCAAGATTCAGGAACTCTGAGGAGAGGAATGACCGGACACAGCAGGACTGGAACAGACGTTCAGCAAACCTAAGCAGCATGCAGGAAGCTATTACCGGCGTCTGTGTGAAGCACTGAGAAGGTATTTAGCAAGGAGTCCTCCAATCAGATGTTCAGAGTCTGATTACCCTAAATGCTGTGCAGCTGCCCTGCTGCACGCCCAGAAGACCAGTGTGTGTGTATTAAATTGACCCTGCAACGGGGAACGCGGTCCGCCCGTGGCGTCCCCGTTGCTAGGGTCCAGGCGGCTCAGCGCGCCCGGCGTCCCTGCGTTGCTAGGGAGCCGGCGGCAACGCGCGCACGGCGTCCCAGTGTTGCTAGGGACCTGGTGGCTAGCACACTCGGCGTCCCTAGTTGCTAGGCGCCGGGCCGCGAGGACATCGCGGACCACGGCGCCTAACACAAGGACAATTCCATCTTGCACCTCTTTTTTCTTTTATTTTTCTTTGCATCATGTGCTGTTTGGGGACAATTTTTTTGAAGGGCCATCCTGCCTGACACTGCAGTGCCACTCCTAGATGGGCCAGGTGTTTGTGTCGGCCACTTGTGTCGCTTAGCTTAGTCACACAGCCACCTTGGTGCGCCTCTTTTTTTCTTTGCATCATGTGCTGTTTGGGGACAATTTTTTGGAAGGGCCATCCTGTCTTGATTGACACTGCAGTGCCACTCCTAGATGGGCCAGGTGTTTGTGTCGGCCACTTGTGTCGCTTAGCTTAGTCACACAGCCACTTTGGTGCGCCTCTTTTTTTCTTTGCATCATGTGCTGTTTGGGGAGTATTTTTTTGAAGGGCCATCCTGCCTGACACTGCAGTGCCACTCCTAGATGGGCCAGGTGTTTGTGTCGGCCACTTGTGTCGCTTAGCTTAGTCACACAGCCACCTTGGTGCGCCTCTTTTTTTCTTTGCATCATGTGCTGTTTGGGGACAATTTTTTGGAAGGGCCATCCTGCCTGACACTGCAGTGCCACTCCTAGATGGGCCAGGTGTTTGTGTCGGCCACTTGTGTCGCTTAGCTTAGCCATCCAGCGACCTCGGTGCAAATTTTAGGACTAAAAATAATATTGTGAGGTGTGAGGTGTTCAGAATAGACTGGAAATGAGTGGAAATTATGGTTATTGAGGTTAATAATACTATGGGATCAAAATGACCCCCAAATTCTATGATTTAAGCTGTTTTTTAGGGTTTTTTGAAAAAAACACCCGAATCCAAAACACACCTGAATCCGACAAAAAAATTTCGGTGAGGTTTTGCCAAAACGCGTCCGAATCCAAAACACGGCCGCGGAACCGAACCCAAAACCAAAACAAAAAAAATTTCCGGTGCACATCACTAGTATGTACGCCCTCTAGGTGGCTTGCTCCCTGGAACCAAATCGATGGGACAATCCCATTCTCGATGAGGCGGCAAGACATCCGCAGCTTTCTCACTGAAGACGTCAGTGAATTCCTGATAGGCCTCTGGAAGGCCAGACTGAGGTTTTACACTTGTAGATTTTATTGGACAAACTTGAGCTAAACATGAATGAAGACAGGAGGAACGCCACGCCGTCAACTGTAAGGTAGACCAGTCAAATTGTGGATTGTGCAATTGAAGCCAAGGCATACCCAGTACAATCTCATAGGTAGCTTTTGGTATGACCAGGAATTTGATGAGCTCAGAATGCAGGAAGCCCACTCCTAGAACTACCAACTTGGTCTGCTGAGTGATGGAACCTTCAGCAATACGGCTTCCGTCTACGGCAGTGAGATAAACCGGACGAGATAGCTTTGACACTGGGAGAGAAAGTCTATCCACTGCAGCTTGTGTGATAAAATTCCCAGCAGCACCACAATCCACTAAAGCGGACAGAGACTGGAGTCCATCTGGCATTTCCAAAGTGACAGGCAATATAAGGTCTTGAGATGGAGGAGCTTTATTCAAGGTCCCTAACTTGACTCCTCCTTTGCAAGTTAGGACCTGGCGTTTCCCGACCGAGCAGGGCAGGAACCAATCAGATGACCATCAGCAGCACAATAGAGACACAGTCTTTCCTTTAATCTTCTGGACCGCTCCTCAGGTGTTAAACAAAACTTGTTTACCTGCATGGGTTCGTCAGCAGTAATAGGTAGAGACTGTACAGGAGGCATAACTCGGTGCTTGCGAAGATCACCTCGAGAGCGTTCACAGGCTCGCTCGGGTAAACGTAGATCCAACTTGACACATAGAGAGATTAGGGCTTCCAGTTGCTCTGGTAGATCTCGGGTAGTCAACTCATCCTTTATGCGGTCAGACAGACCATGCCAGAAGGCGGCAACCAATGCCTGGTTGTTCCACTTCACCTCTGATGCCAATGTCTGGAACTGAATGACGTACTGACCCACAGTACGTGTTCCCTGGCGGATCTGAAGGAGGTCTGAAGAAGCAGACGTTGTACGCCCTGGTTCATCAAAGATGCGTCAGAATGCGGCAACAAACTCTGTATAGTTATTCAGCAATGCATCTGCTCGTTCCCACAGTGGAGAGACCCAATTCAGAGCAGAACCAGCTAAAAGAGAGACAATATATGCAACCTTTGCTCTGGGTGTTGGAAAGTTCTGTGGTTGCAATTCAAAGTGGACTTCTCATTGATTAAAAAATCCACGACACGTTAGGATTACCATCAAATTTACTTGGTGTAGGAAGGTGGATGCAAGGCATTGGAACAGAAGCAACTGGAGAGCTAGAAACTATGGAACTAGGAACAGGAGTAGAAACTGATGAGGACACTGGAGGAACTGAAGATGGAAATGACTGTTGCAGAGTATCTAAGTGAGAAGACATTTCTTGCAGGAATTGTATAATCTGCTGCTGCGCAGCCTCTTGACCATCTAGTCGTGACACTAAGCCTTGGAGTGTCCCTGACCCCACACTCTGACCACCGTCCGGGTCCATGGGCCTCGGACAAACTGTCAGGTCTCTGTGTTTGTCTGTCTAATATATGGTGCTAGGTATGCCTGGTAGGCAGTGCAAGGCACGCCACTCCAGTTGTGCACCCCCTTATAAAATGTGCTGCGCACGCCTATGACAGGTATACCACAGTGACTGCAGCAGCACACCTCCAGAGCACACACTAACCCCACACAATGCCACCACCCACAGAGAGAGACAGAGGTCTGTCTCCCTCACTCTCCAAGTCCGGAGTGAAAATGGCGGTGACGAGCAGCTGGTTATATGGAATCCAAAACCTGTGACAATTCGGGATGATGATGTTTTGCCTCGATATGGTTTCCGAGTGTGGCGGGAAGTCCCGAGCCAGGCTCGAATACACCATTGGTCAAATGCGGCTGTTTAGGTATAGAACTCGGTCATTTACTATGCATTCGTATTTGAAATCTCTACCGTGAAAGAGCATTTGCGGTCGTAAAAAAAATACAATTCGTAAAAAACACGGGAAAAAAGTAGACCTGCTTTTGAGAAGCGTGTTTACATGTGTTCCAACTTCATCATTAATCACACCTGCATTTTTGGCCCTTTAAAAGGTGGGCCAGCACATTTGCCAAATCAATCACTCTGAAATGGCTGCTGCCGTGTGTAGCAGTGAATTTGGTTTTGCTGTGGGATTCCTGAGACTGCTCCATGAGGCTACAAGAAACCAGGGCCAGGAAACTGAACATGGTCAGCAGGATGTACAGGTGCCGCGGAGGCTGCGCAGGCCTCGGTTTTTTAGGGGGCGTTTGAACTTAAACACATTGGCCGATGACCAGGTCATACAGATGTTCAGGCTAAATAGGACCAACATTTTCCGTCTGTATGACCTAGTCAAACTGGACCTAGACCCTGAGACAGCACGCTATCGCTCTGTCTCAGGCCTGCACAAACTTCTGGCTGTGTTGCACTTTATTGCTACTGGCAGCTTTTAGGCTGTGACAGGCGATGTAATAGGAATCTCACAGCCCACCTTTTCAAAATATTTAAATCAGGTGAGGCAAACCATACATACTCCTCTATGCCCCATTTCTGTATTGTGTAATGTGAATTTATAACAGTATATTTGAACAAAGTGCTTAAGACACTCACCTTGTATTTTTGACTGTACACTTTTTGGCCAATCAACTAATGTCCAGGTGGTTTGTGATGCAAATCTCAAAATTATGATTGTTGTTGCGGGTTACCCTGGCGGCTGCCATGACTCCTTCATCCTCAGTCAGTCATCCCTCTTTGATAAATTTGAGGCTGGAGAAATGCCGGATGGCTGGCTGCTGGGTATGTACCAAGTATTTGTGTTTAATTTTGTGCTTACCTCAACCTGCACATTATGTTAGCACTGTGTTTGTGCATCAATATTTTACAATGCTGCTGATCTCTGTTTTTCAGGTGATGGGGGTTATGGCTGCTACTCTTGGCTTCTGACTCCATTGTCCGCCTCTGATTCCCCTGCTGAACACAGTTACACTCATGCACATAAGTCTACGCGAAATGTGATAGAACAATGTTTTGGTGTACTGAAATCAAGGTTTCGGTGTCTGGATAAGTCTGCCGGGCTTTTGTTGTATAGTCCCTTAAAGGTGACTAGGATTGTGTTCTGCTGCTGTTTTCTTCATAACATGTGTTTGCAGCAACATCTGCCACATGATGATGATGATGATGATGATGATGATGATGAAGAAAACAGTCAGCAAGCAGAGGAGTTAGAAACATCTGGTGACACTGTGAGTACAGATATAGGGAGGCAGGTAAGGCAAGACCTGATTTTGGCACATTTTAGTGGTAAGTAAATTTGCCTGTGTGCTTTGTATATGAACAATTAAGGCACACCAATGTATTTTCTGTATTAATGTGGCTCTTGCTCCCTCTTGAGCTAGTCAGCTGAGTGTTGTTTATTTGCTTGATATGTGTTTATGTCTAACTGTTGGGTATCAGTTACTTAGCTATTTGTATAGCGTTTTAGCGTGTTTATAATGTTAAAAGTTTCTTTTTCACATTCAAAGGTAATGTTTGCCACAATACTACATAATAATTTTAGTATGCACTAACAACCATTATTGTTTAGCCTATTGTTTGTGTTTGTTGTGTGTCGACTTTCTTCTAAAGCTGTGTTTGAAATATGTTACCTCATTAGCACAACATAATGGACATTGAGTTATGTGTGCCAATTAGCCAAACATACATTGACTAACACCAACCATACAAAATTGTTTACACATAATTATGGCTGTGATGTGGTAAACGTTCATGTTAGTAATGATGCTAGAATATTCCCAACACATGTGAGTGTTAACTCTAAAAAATTTCCTCTTACACTGAGTTTTTTGCACATAACACATTGCACATCAATCACTTTTCACATTTATTACTGTACAACATGTGTTTTCATTACAAATAACTGCTATTGTGTAGACCTAGTTTTGTCAACAATGTGTCTCCAGCTGCAGGGTGGCCTATTTCTTAGGCTGTTCTTTGGTGGCTGACGTGGGTTTGGTTTGGGCAGTGGAGCGGGTTCGGCTTGATCTTCGAACTGGTGATGAAATTGGGGTCTGTGTAGGTGTGTTGGTCCCTGAGCTGGAACCTTGTTGGTGTTGTGCCAACAAATTAATATTTTGACTAATGTTAGCCAGGGTTGCCGTAAGTTGTATTGTGGCTGTTGGGTTGTTGTCTATGATCCGAGACATGGTTTCTGATATAATTTGATTACTTTGAATTAACTGAATGAGGGCCTGTTGATGGCAGTGTTGCTCATCCATTATGCGCTGAAAGGTAACAATAAGTTGGCTGTTATCTGCTCTCATCTGCTCCATACTGTTTGCGACTCTGCATAGCTGGACATTGAGCCTGCTTGTGTTTCTACACAGTCTCGGGAGATGATGGGGCAGACAGGCTAGGTATTGGGTGTGTGTGCGTAGGCAATCAATATTCTGTGCCTGTTGTTGGTTCCATGTTACCCAAAATGATGGTTCAGGTTGTTGCGGGGGTGTTGTTTGGCTCAATTGTGGGTGTGGTGACATTTGAGGTGGCGGGGTACTTTCCTGAGGCGTGCTTGGTTGGTTAACATCTATTGCTTGCAGATGGAGGGTGTATGTTTCCTATTCAGATTCCTGCTGGGCTTCCGGGGGCATGATGTCTGGTTCTGTATGGGGTTTAAGGGGACAACATTTGAGTGTATTCGAAAATTATGCTGGTTTTGATATTTAGTTTAACTTTCTAGACTTGTTTGTCAAACATTTTTCTAAAGCAAATTAGGATGTTCACCAAGACTCGTATACACAATCAAAAAGGCCAATTATGTTGGTTTTTATGTTGACAAAAATGACTTCAAAACAAAAGTGGACACATGTTTGACAAATACCAAACTTACGAAACAAACACACAGAGGTACAAAGTTTACACCATGAAAAAAAGTGATTTGTCACCCACCATATCGTACTTGCATTAAAATTTCAAACAGTAAATGACAATATGAATTCTATCACCATTGTGAAAGGGTGTGAATCTACCTGAAGCTCAATATTTTACTATTCAAATAAATAATGACAACACAATACTACTGTAAGGCGCAAGAGAACACTCTAAATTTACTAAAAAATTTTAGTGGTTTTTGGATTTTAACAATTTGCAAGCCATGTGCTTGCTGCTGTGGATAAGTACTAGGGTTATTACATTTATTGGCTGATGTGTAATTTGTGTTTTGTGTTTACTCACCAGACAGCTGAGGGGAATGTGGTTCCGGTGATTGAATACTCTTCAAAATGTGTTCTGGTGGCAGAGGCAACACAGTTGAAATACGACGTGGGTGTGTGCCTAATGCTGGTGTTGGTGCGACATCAGGATGACGTCTCTTGCTAGGCCTGCTCGTGTGGCTGCCAGACCCCTGTGAAGGACGTCTTTGTGGACTGTGATGCGATGTTGAAGTTCCTATGGATTAATGCAAACATTAGATTTTTTTGTTTTTTTGTGGTGTCCACATTAACAGGTATCATTTTTGCGTTACCTGTATCGCCAGCATCCACAGCTCTTGACAGTGTTGCTTGTGTTCTGGAAGTGGCGGCTTGCTTTCATACTGTAAAAATGATACATTGGTGTTTATGACCTTTAATTACAGTGTGTACTTTTGTAAGCAGCAAAATTTAGTGATGTGGACATATGATTACCATTATGGGTACAGTTTCTAACAATAAATATTGAAACAATGGGTTGCTTCATTTTTTGTAAACAGGCTAATGAGGTTCCATTTCCAAAGACAAAAACATAGCCAAGTAGTCTAATTTTCCATGGCCAACAGCTGAATATACACACATGTATTACCATATATTTTACATTATTACATTAATGAGTAAATTTGAAAATAAAATTATAAAAAACGAAAAATTAGAAATTTTTATAAAAATAAAACATACAATACTTAGCCATCTATACTAACATATTGGCCACAAAGACAAGTAAAATACAGCAGACATTAAATAAAGAAACAAAAAAAAAAAACATTACTACCTAACACCTCACTATACAAACACAAAATATTTAAAAAAAAAACACAAATAGATAATCAATTTAGAACATAAAAATATATTAACAATACGATATCATTTTTAAAATACTAATTAGACATAAACACATATGCAGATATAACAGATTTGTAAAAATAAACTCACCATCAGGCCTAGGACGATCCGAATCCCGCACATTAGTCGCACCAACAACTTCATGCGGATAAAGGGTCCGCACAGGTTCCTCCCACTCCCGATAAGACACTATAAAGGGATGGCCACCCCCTGTTTGCCTGGCTGACTTAGCCTCCTTTGCCATCTTGGCCTTGACACGGCGCTTGATGTCGTAGAATCTCTTCCGACACGTGTCCTCGGTCCTTTTCACCACACCCTCACTGTTTACTGCCGCTACTACCTTCCCCCACAGAACCGTTTTCCTGCGCGAAGGCACCTTGGCCGCATCACGCCCAAACAGCTGGCGATGATGGCGCATCAACTCATGCACCAAAGCCATATTTTCCGCAAAGCTAAATTTAACATTTCTGACCGTCTTGGTAGTGGTGCGTGGCTGCGGAGCAACACCACTATCACTGTCCCTATCACTCGAGGCCACAGCAGCAACCTCACCCTCCTCCACCTCACTAACCTCCTCCCCCTCACTCACCTCCTCCACCTCACTCACCTCCTCCACCTCACTCACCTCCTCCCTCTCACTCACCTCCTCCCTCTCACTCACCTCTGACTGGGACATAATAATGACAAACAACAAATAACACTAATAAAAAAACACACAACACACTCCTCCACTACCACTGCACACCAACCACACACACACACAAACAATGACAATAGACTGAAAGTAAAATACACAAACACTAAAAATGACACAAACTTTTAAGAGACTACACAACAATTACCACAAGACTACTTACACACACAATACAGCACTCAACAATAGCAAGAAACCTCCAAAACCGACCAACAAATCACCAACTCCAAAACACCAACTTCCTCTCACCTCTCCACTAGCTAAACCCACGAGGTGCGGCTGGTTGGGGGCGTTTTTATACTTATGAGCACAGACACTCCTCCATGACAAACAATACCAATCACGGACGAGTGACGAAAACGAAAGTAAGAAAATAACGCGGCCGGGAAGGGTCAAAAACACTGCAGCGGAAATTAAAGATACGAATTCGTAAAAAGACCAACAAAATACGGCCGAAAAAACAAGAGTCGGCCGCGATCACATAAAATATATTACGAATGACATCGACATCGGAAAATACGAAAACACAAATTACGAACGCTTAGTAAATGAGTCGTAAAAAAAACAAAAAGTTGCAAATTCACACTACCGATGTCAGTCGTGTTTCAACTTCAAACAAATTCTGAACATTACGAATCTTAGTAAATATACCCCAGGGTATGTGACTCGTTGTCCGAGGCGATGTGAGTGAGCCCCGGACAGGAACTTATACCCCTTGCTCTGCAGTGATTGGTCACAGGGGCCTGGCTGGAAACACAGCGCTGGATTGGATGCCGGGATCAGCTGAGTGCAGGTGTCATGGCAGCGTCCATATAGGCCAGGTACCAGCACACAGCGGAACACATACGCAGGACCAGACTCAGGGGCACTCAGCGACACGGGAGATGACGCTCGCGGTCAGCGCATCCATGCAGCCGCAACTGGGACCATGACCTCCGGAGGTCTGCACACCAGCGCGCTGGTAAGTGAGACGCAGCTGACCGCCGATTCCTGACACGCTCATCTCTATTATAAACATAACACAGATTTGTGATACACAGCTGTGAAATTTTCCAATCTTGAGGACAAGATTCTTCATCCCTGATAAAAGGGTGCTGCCATTCAATTGTGGCTCCTCATAATGGATATTATAGCTTCTGTGCCCTCTGCATTTCATCTCCACACAAGACTTCATCAGAGGTATCAATAATACACAATGGGAAAAATTGTGAGGAGTCAGAAAAGATGTATCGAGCTGATATACAGTAGTCCACCAGATAAATTCAAGCTTATTTAGCGAATCAAGGCAACATCACACCTCAAACTTGTGTGCAATTTTGAAATAAGTCACTAGACTTATCACTTGTTTTTCACACAGGCAGAGATACTCTGACCTAATCCATGTAAAGAAGTGGATATAGGTGGTCATTCCGAGTTGATCGCACATAGCAACTTTTTACTACTCATGCGATCAACTTGACGCCGCCTATGGGGGAGTGTATTTTAGCATAGCAGGGTGCGATTGCTTGTGCAGCCCTGCTATGCTAAAAAAGTTTCCTGCAAAACAAGCCCAGGGTCAGACCTACTTACCCTGAGCGACGGATCCAACGACGAAGGTCCCGGGTTTGACGTCAGACATCCGCCCTCCAAACGCCTGGACACGCCTGTGTTCGGATCTCCATGCCCGGAAAACGGTGAGTAGACGCCCCGGAACGCCTCCCTGCCATCAATCTTCTTGCGATCGCCGCTGTGATCACTTTCAGCACTGGCGGCATCGCTGCCCAACGACGACTGTCACCAGGCAACGACACGCATGTGCATTGCGGGCGCTGCGCAGCCACAGTCCTGACCTGCTGCTTGCGAACGGGTTGGAATGACTCCCATAGTTGTGGTTAATTCAGCCACCAGAAGCATCTAGTCACTTATTTTCAAAATTGTACTGATGAAATTTGTGACTTTTTATGGGTGAGTGTATGCAAAGATCTGTACAATGGGGCTAATTCAACAAGGAACGCAAAACTGCAAAAATTGCGAAAATATGTAAAATCTGAGACAAAAACTTAAATTTCTGAGACAAAAAATACAACTTCTGAGACATAGCAAAAACTGCGTATGCACTACGAAAACTATGCGTGTAGGGGCGTACTAAAGGGCTGGACTCGCAAAAACTACGAGCAGGGGCGTGTTGTGGGCGTATGCAGATTTTAGATAGGACGGAACATATGCATTTTTTGCAACTGAATGCACATTTATGGTGTGCAGTTTCGGAGTGACTACAGGTCAACCTTAAAATCTGCACGAGCTGACCTCAGTTGTAGAATGTTCGATGTATACTGCAATCATTGCTTCATTACACCTAGCTGAAGCGGGTGTAGTATGTTATGTCGGCGGTCGGGCTCCCGGCGGCCAGCATACCGCTGCCAGAATCCCAACCAGCGGCATACCAACAGCTGGGCAAGCACAAATGAGCCCCTTGCGGCAGGCTATCTATTTTCCCTCCAGGGGGGTCGTCGACCCCAAGAGGGAGAAAAGCTGTCGGTATGCCAGCGGTCGGAATGCCGGCGCCGGTATGCTGGTCGTCGGGAGCCCAGCCGCCGGCAAACTGAAGACCACCCGCTGAAGCAGCTCACACTGCTGACCACAATTCAGTTTATTCAGCTGCATTGAAACTTAACGTCATGTAAGGGAACTTTAAACTATTTAACACATGTATTACTCTAAAATATATGTTAGTAGTAACCTAATAATTCTTTAAGTTAATAAAAATGCAGGTTTGTTAAGAACACACTTGTTTTCCTACAAACATGTGCAATAACATTTACAAGCAAGATTTTTATTTTTGTTTGGTTTTGTTTAAAAGTTGAGTTTTTTTATGATTTAAAGCAACAAACAATTATTATCTTCAAGAATCATACCCACATACATGTGTACATGTGTAAGGTTCCCCCCACCCCACCCCCGTTGACAAAGAAACATACTGTATGTTCAATAACATCACCACACTAATTGTGATTTTGTGAACATTTTAATTATGCACCACTTTTTAAAAAAATATGTTTTCATTAAACAATAACAAGGAATGTTAATAACAAAGAAACATTAATAGGTCATGTATGCAAACTTTCAACATAAAAAAAAATATTATTTTTTCCTTTTTCCACCTACCTTTGTGGATTCACCAGCGGAAATAGCTTGTCTTGTTGTTCGAAGCATCCTGTCAGTAGGCATGGTTGTTGGCTCAATGTTATGAGTGGCTGATGTTAAATTGTGACATCAGAAACCTTTACGCAAAAAATGCAACTAATTGTAAGTTTTTCGCAAAATATGCAGATTTTTAAATCTAATCACAAAATTTGCAAATTTGACAAGTCCACCTTTTTTTGTAACATTAAATTAGTGTTGCAGATTTTCCGTTTGGGCGTGCTTTCGCAATTTTGCGATTGGTTGCAGTTTTTGCTAATTTGTACTTTTTACGATCCTTACTGAATTAGCCCCAAAATCAGTCAGAATTCCTCCACCAATGATAGGTGCAAATGTGTGCGATGATGATGATGGCGCCATTCATCAGCAGATGGATGGGGGTGGTTTGTTCCCAAAGAATGTGGCCAACTCTGAGTACAGTTAGAAATCTGCATGTTTCTGACCATGAAAAGTTGTCGCAAATGTGGCTGCTTTATGTGCATCTCTGAATCAAGCTTATCTCCTATATATTTGCTCAAGTCTGTGACTCTGTGCCCGTAACGCTGGGCGGAGTCACAGCGGTGGGCGGAGTCACAGAGCCCGCCCACCACATGTGCAGCAAGTCTCTGCTCCTGCTGCCTGTCCATGTCACACCCCTTCACCCCCCCCCCCCCCCCCAGCAAATCTGACTAACCAGCCACGGCGCGCCGAACAACAACAACTGCTGCCCCCGGCATACACATTAGGAGGGACGGGTGGCGCAGGAGAAGGCTCTCATAGCCCTCCCTGCCCCGCGTACACAGACCCGCCGCCTCCTCCGCACACATCCCGCTGTCAGGAGCCGAGTGCTGCAGTGACGTCATCTCCTGCAGCACTCTCCTCCGGTCACACAGCCGGCACACACACTCTGCAGTCTCCGGGGGCTGCCAGCATCTACAGGCAAGCTGGAAACACCCCCGGAGCGAGAGAGAGAAAAGACCTGCGATGCCACGCCCCTTTTACTCTAGGCCACGCCCCCATTTTGCCGTGCGAGGGAGGGGGGGGCCCTGGGGGAGGAAATGTCATAGTACAGACGCCTCTGGATACTGAACTATTTCACAGCCTGCAGCAGCCACCCACAGCCCCAACGGTGAGTCCCTCCGCCCATCCTAGCCACTGTATGTCTGGTCACCACTTTACACAACTCCACCCCCTCCACTACTTCCCCCCCTTTCTTCATCAGCTTCCTCACTGGGGACCCTCCCTACCGCCCCGCGTCTCTGTATCCCCTCCCTACCGCCCCGCGTCTCTCTATCCCCTCCCAACCACCCCGCGTCTCTTTCCCCTACCTACCGCCCCGCGTCTCTCTATCCCCTCCCAACCGCCCCGCGTCTCTTTCCCCTACCTATCGCCCTGCGTCTCTCTATCCCCTCCCAACCGCCCCGCGTCTCTCTGTCCCCTCCCTACCGCCCGCGTCTCTCTGTCCCCTCCCTACCACCCCGCGTCTCTGTCCCCTCCCTACCGCCCCGCGTCTCCCTGTCCCCTCCCTACCGGCCGCGTCTCTCTGTCCCCTCCCTACCGCCCCGCGTCTCTCTATCCCCTCCCAACCGCCCCGTGTCTCTCTGTCCCCTCCCTACCGCCCCGCGTCTCTGTATCCCCTCCCTACCGCCCCGCGTCTCTCTCTCCCCTCCCAACCGCCCCGCGTCTCTTTCCCCTACCTACCGCCCCGCGTCTCTCTATCCCCTCCCAACCGCCCCGCGTCTCTTTCCCCTCCCTACCGCCCCGCGTCTCTCTATCCCCTCCCAACCGCCCCGTGTCTCTCTGTCCCCTCCCTACCGCCCGCGTCTCTCTGTCCCCTCCCTACCACCCCGCGTCTCTCTGTCCCCTCCCTACCGTCCCGCGTCTCTATATCCCCTCCCTACCGCCCCGCCTCTACCACCCCGCATCTCTCTGTCCCCTCCCTACCGCCCCACATCTCTGTATCCACTCCCTACCACCCTGCGTCTCTCTATCCCCTCCCTAACGCCCCGTGTTTCTCTGTCCCCTCCCTATCGCCCCACGTCTTTGTATCCACTCCCTACCACCCTGCGTCTCTCTATCCCCTCCCTAACGCCCCGCGTCTCTCTTCCCCCTCCCTACCGCCCCGCGTCTCTCTTTCCCCTCCCTACCGCCCCGCGTCTCTCTTTCCCCTCCCTACCGCCCCGCGTCTCTCTTTCCCCTCCCTAAGGCCCCATGTCTCTGTATCCCCTCCTCCCTACGCCTCTGTATCCCCACCTTACCGCCCCGCTTCTCTCTATCCCCTCCCTACCGCCCTGCGTTTCTCTATCCCCTCCCTACCACCCGCGTCTCTCTATCCCCTCCCTACCGCCCGCGTCTCTGTATCCCCTCCCTACCGCCCCACGTCTCTGTATCCCCTCCCTACCGCCCCGCGTCTCTGTATTCCCTCCCTACCACCCCGCGTCTCTGTATCCCCTCCCTATCGCCCCGCGTCTCTCTATACCCTCCCTACCGCCCGCATCTCTGTATCCCCTCCCTACCGCCCCGCGTCTCTGTATCCCCTCCCTACCGCCCTGCGTCTTTGTTCCCTCCGTACCGCCCCGCGTCTCTGTATCCTCTCCCTACCGCCCTGCGTCACTGTATCCTCTCCCTACCCCTCTGCGTCCCATACACGGTCCATACCACCGGCTCCTTGATACCTCCCTGACAAACCCTCACCAGGAGGACAGGAGCCATAACCCCCTGCGGTGCCCCCCATAGTTACCGGTATATTGGTGATGCTCCGCTGTGTCGCCTCCTCCCTATCCCTCACTCGGCAAGCGCAGGGCGCAAGCCCAGCACCGAGCACATGACCGTGCTGTCAATGCCCATTGGCCCTGGGAGCAGCACCAGCCTGCGCACCCTCCTCCGACTGCACCTGAGGGGGGCACGCACATAGCGCATGCAGAGGGGACTGGTGCACCTGCGGCCGCGTGGAGACATTGCGTGCGCAACATGTCCGCGTTGCTACACCTGAAGGATGGTACGGTGTAGAGAGAGGACACAGCTGCCTCTGTTCCGCATTGTACCAGCACTCCTCTCTGTGTCTAATGACACCGTATACCTCTTCATGCGGGTATGTGTATATCACATACATCCTTATCCGTGTCCTATATATTGTTACACATACAATCATATAGTTATAGGTCCTGCACCCACCCCCCACCTGCATCCACCACCCCCTCCACCCGCAGCATCTACATACTCCCTGCCTCATCCGCCCCCCTCCCCCCCCCCGCACCCGCTACATTCTGTACATCGTGCCCTGCAGGCACCGTTAACGCCGTCGCAAGGGCCTACACCCCCTTCACCATCTCAAGCCCTTTCGTCGTGCAATATTTGACCACTGACAAACCTAGGAATGCAGGTAATACTCATACAAATATTGAACCCCAGCAAGGCGTGCAGGAGTTAAGGGGGCGTAGCCCCTTTCGACGGTGTGAAGAGCGCCCGTAGGGCGCGATGAATCGCCTAGTTATATAGTAATGATGTACGCTCACCCCTGTGTTTTTGTTTTTGCAAAACCATCCTCAAGTGTTTTGGTTTGGATTCAGATCGTGATCGTGATTTAGTTTAAAATTGAATTAAAAAAATAAAATAATCGTTGATAAAGAAATCTTTTAAAATCAATAAAAACACCAAAAAATATGTAATTTTTACAATCCAAGACCTGAAATCCGGATTTATAATCTGATTTCAAAACCATGGGAAGATCTAAACTGGGACAAGGAAATCCAGACAGGATTTTATTTATTTTTTTTGGTTCATGTACACAAAATTCGGGTGGATTCGGATTTCTGAAGAACCAAACCACACATCTCTATTATTTACACAAGCAATGAAGAAAGCACCAAACAGTGGCCGTCATCCAGACCCCAAAGGATGCTGCAAAGTACAGATGTTCGGTACTTTGCGCATCTGCCGGACCTGTACTGCACATATGCAGTACAGGTCTGTGACGGCGGACACAACTCAGTGATTGACAGTCTGCTGCCATATGGGGGCGGGGAAAGGGCTGCAATGGCCTCAGTTTCTTAAAATGGGGGCATGCTGCTTGTGGTACGGGGGAGGGAAGAGGCCAGGACCTCTGCCAGAGGACAGAGATTTCCCGGCCTCTGTGTAGCAAATGCTGCAGCTGGCTTGTGCAACCCCATGGGTCATGCAGCCAGCCAATGGATGTCAGAGGTGTTTCCGAAACTGCATCCTAGGGCGCAGTTCGGATCAGTAATGCATGCAGGAGGCATGACACAGTGATAGCAACTCCAATCGCATCTGAATGAGCGCCAGTGTCAATGATGCATTCACAATCAGCCAATGGTAAGCAGTTCACTAGGGGAGGCATTTGATATGCCGGCTGTTGGGATCCCGGCGCTCAGCATACCGGCGCTGGGATCCTGACAGCCGGCATACTGACAACTATTCTCCCTCTTGGGGAATCCACTACACCCCTGGATGCTGGGCGCCTGGATCCCGACAGCCGGCATAATGCAGTAGACCCGTTCGCTAGTGGTCACGTAAAATGGTCTGTGTGCAAATTATCACATTATTCCTAACAACAGCAGAATAACTGTTATGCTTTAGGACAGCCATCACTGACAGGCCTCAGATCAGTCAGCACTGACAGACCTCAGATCAGTCAGCACTGAGAGACCTCAGATCAGCCAGCACTGAGAGACCTCAGATCAGCCAGCACTGACAGGCCTCAGATCAGCCAGCACTGACAGGCCTCAGATCAGCCAGCACTGACAGGCCTCAGATCAGCCAGCACAGAGAGACCTCAGATCAGCCAGCACTGAGAGACTCACTACCCACACTCTGACTGTGTCTACAATTCTCAGTCTTGTTGCAGATACAGTACATTTAGTGACAATGTGACACCCTATCTTTTTAGATATTGTTTTAGAGCACTGTGATTCAATAAATATTTTTTTCCCTTTGAGTATACAGTGCATCCCCACTGTCACTTATTATTAATACCTACATTAACATCTCTGTCACTTATTGCTAATTAACATCTACAGTACATTAGCACAAGTGCATTTCTAGTGTTATATTTAACTACAGAAGTCTGATTTTACTAGCCGCTGTCATGTTGAACAATGGCTGCAGAGTCACTACTTGTATAACAAACACTTCCTATAGAACAAGTGGATGAATGCAACGTCATCTATCCAAATTTAAAAATGGACTTCTCATGTTGTATTGATTGTGCTATACCATTTATCCTGCAATTAATAAAGATCATTTCCTTGCAGAAGAACGTGTTCAGACCTCCTAGTGTTCTCCATACACTCTCTAGTTGTATTTACACCTTTAATTAGGGAGGCCAATCCCGGGGCATTTTTTCAATCCCGGGATTCGGGATTAAAAAATGCTCAATCCCGGGATTCCCGGGATCCTGGGATTGCAGTAGGGATCAGTGTAGGGAGCAGGGAGAGTATATGTGGAGGGCAGCGAGGGGTGGAGAGCAGCGAGGGAGGGAGGGTGGGTGTAGGGAGCAAGGGAGGGTGGGTGTAGGGAGTAGAGATGAGCGCCTGAAATTTTTCGGGTTTTGTGTTTTGGTTTTGGGTTCGGTTCCGCGGCCGTGTTTTGGGTTCGAACGCGTTTTGGCAAAACCTCACCGAATTATTTTTGTCGGATTCGGGTGTGTTTTGGATTCGGGTGTTTTTTTCCAAAAACACTAAAAAACAGCTTAAATCATAGAATTTGGGGGTCATTTTGATCCCAAAGTATTATTAACCTCAAAAACCATAATTTACACTCATTTTCAGTCTATTCTGAATACCTCACACCTCACAATATTATTTTTAGTCCTAAAATTTGCACCGAGGTCGCTGTGTGAGTAAGATAAGCGACCCTAGTGGCCGACACAAACACCGGGCCCATCTAGGAGTGGCACTGCAGTGTCAGGCAGGATGTCCCTTCCAAAAAACCCTCCCCAAACAGCACATGACGCAAAGAAAAAAAGAGGCGCAATGAGGTAGCTGTGTGAGTAAGATTAGCGACCCTAGTGGCCGACACAAACACCGGGCCCATCTAGGAGTGGCACTGCAGTGTCACGCAGGATGGCCCTTCCAAAAAACCCTCCCCAAACAGCACATGACGCAAAGAAAAAAAGAGGCGCAATGAGGTAGCTGACTGTGTGAGTAAGATTAGCGACCCTAGTGGCCGACACAAACACCGGGCCCATCTAGGAGTGGCACTGCAGTATGTATGTATAAAGAAAGAAAAAAAAACCACGGTTAGGTGGTATATACAATTATGGACGGGCTGCCGAGTGCCGACACAGAGGTAGCCACCTCCGTGAACTACCGCACTGTACTGTGTCTGCTGCTAATATATAGACTGGTTGATAAAGAGATAGTATACTCGTAACTAGTATGTATGTATAAAGAAAGAAAAAAAAACCACGGTTAGGTCACTGGTATATACAATTATGGACGGGCTGCCGAGTGCCGACACAGAGGTAGCCACAGCCGTGAACTACCGCACTGTACACTGGTTGATAAAGAGATAGTAGTATACTCGTAACAACTAGTATGACGACGGTATAAAGAATGGAAAAAAAACCACGGTTAGGTGGTATATAATACAATTATGGTTGGACGGACTGCCTGCCGAGTGCCGACACAGAGGTAGCCACAGCCGTGAACTACCGCACTGTACACTGGTTGATAAAGAGATAGTAGTATACTCGTAACAACTAGTATGACGACGGTATAAAGAATGAAAAAAAAACCACGGTTAGGTGGTATATAATACAATTATGGTTGGACGGACTGCCTGCCGAGTGCCGACACAGAGGTAGCCACAGCCGTGAACTACCGCACTGTACACTGGTTGATAAAGAGATAGTAGTATACTCGTAACAACTAGTATGACGACGGTATAAAGAACGAAAAAAAAACCACGGTTAGGTGGTATATATTATAATACAATTATGGATGGACGGACTGCCTGCCGAGTTCCGACACAGAGGTAGCCACAGCCGTGAACTACCGCACTGTACACTGGTTGATAAAGAGATAGTAGTATACTCGTAACAACTAGTATGACGACGGTATAAAGAACGAAAAAAAAACCACGGTTAGGTGGTATATATTATAATACAATTATGGATGGACGGACTGCCTGCCGAGTTCCGACACAGAGGTAGCCACAGCCGTGAACTACCGCACTGTACACTGGTTGATAAAGAGATAGTAGTATACTCGTAACAACTAGTATGACTGACTATGACGGTATAAAGAATGAAAAAAAAACCACGGTTAGGTGGTATATATTATAATAATACAATTATGGATGGACGGACTGCCTGCCGAGTTCCGACACAGAGGTAGCCACAGCCGTGAACTACCGCACTGTACACTGGTTGATAAAGAGATAGTAGTATACTCGTAACAACTAGTATGACTATGACGACGGTATAAAGAAAGAAAAAAAAATACCACGGTTAGGTGGTATATAATTATACAATTATGGATGGACGGACTGCCTGCCGAGTGCCGACTGCCGACACAGAGGTAGCCACAGCCGTGAACTACCGCACTGTACTGTGTCTGCTGCTAATATAGACTGGTTGATAAAGAGATAGTATACAACAATATACTACTATACTGGTGGTCAGGCACTGGTCACCACTAGTCACACTGGCAGTGGCACTCCTGCAGCAAAAGTGTGCACTGTTTAATTTTAAATTAATATAATATTATGTACTCCTGGCTCCTGCTATAACAACCTGCAGTGCTCCCCAGTCTCCCCCACAATTATTATAAGCTTTTATACATTGATGTGCAGCACACTGGGCTGAGCTGAGTGCACACAGACTGAGTCACACTGTGTGACTGCTGTGTATCGTTTTTTTCAGGCAGAGAACGGATATAGCAGAGAACGGATATATTAAATAAAAGTTAACTTAACAACAACTGCACTGGTCACTGTGGTAAACTCTGTCTGCACAATCTCTCTCTCTCTCTCTCTCTTCTAATCTATTCTAATGGAGAGGACGCCAGCCACGTCCTCTCCCTATCAATCTCAATGCACGTGTGAAAATGGCGGCGACGCGCGGCTCCTTATATAGAATCCGAGTCTCGCGAGAATCCGACAGCGTCATGATGACGTTCGGGCGCGCTCGGGTTAACCGAGCAAGGCGGGAAGATCCGAGTCGCTCGGACCCGTGAAAAAAAAAGTGAAGTTCGTGCGGGTTCGGATTCAAAGAAACCGAACCCGCTCATCTCTAGTAGGGAGCATGTAAGGAGCAGGAAGGGAAGGTGGATGTAGGGAGCAGCGGGACAGTGGGTGTGTAGGGAGCATGTAAGGAGCAGGAAGGGAAGGTGGGTATAGGGAGCAGCGGGACAGTGGGTGTGTAGGGAGCATGTAAGGAGCAGGAAGGGAAGGTGGGTGTAGCGAGCAGGGAGGATGTCAGGAGCAGAGAGAGAGAGGGAGGATGTCTGGAGCAGTGAGGGAGTGTGGCTGTAGGTAGCGATACCACTTACTAATTAGGCGGGCCGCGGGCAGCAGCCATGGACACACACATACACTGGCCACGCTGGCCACATTTCAAATGTAGCGCTGGCCGCCAGCCAGTCAGAACTGGCAGTCCTACAGCCAATCAGGAGCCGCGCCCGCTGCCGCTTCCCTGATTGGCTGCCGGTCTGCCAGCTCTGATTGGCTGGCGGCCGGCGCTACATTTGAAATGCCGCCAGCGCAGTCAGTGTGTGTGTGGAACTACCTCGCTGACAGCCGGGCAGCGCTGTGCTATAGTGCTCAGCGCTGTCCGGCAAAACTGCGCATGCGCATTCTAGTCCCTTGAATCCCGGGATTGGAGGCTCCAATCCCGGGATTCAAATCCCGGCATTTTGGGCCCAAATCCCGGGATCCCGCCGATCCCGATCCCGGGATTGGCCTCCCTACCTTTAATGCTGTTATGAGTGCAGAATAAAAACAAACATAAATCCTGAGAATCCATCTCACCATCAACAGGGACACCTGAATTTGGCTGGTGAGCATGTGATAAGACATCAGCAATATGGAGGTCCTATCCACACTTGTTTGCCACATCCAGTTGGTACCTTTGGAGCTTGAGATGAAACGCTGAATTTGTGTTGAGGTATGCAGGGGTTTGTGGAGAATGGTAATCAGGAGTTGCAGCAGCATGGCAGTGCATCCAGCATCATTCAGTGTCACTGTAGAAAAGCTAGTAGAGACTGTGACTTTACTGTAGTGTGGCAGAAATTTTGAAAGTTATTTTGACATACCTAAAAAGTGCTCCAGAGTCACCTTATCTGTATTGAGTAGGCATGTGTTATATAGCCTGTATCTTGGCCGGATCCAGCTTAATACCCTCTGAAGTTAGAAGATAGCCAACATATGGAACCTCAGTGACTCTGAAACACTTCAGGGTTTAACTGCATGTTGAGTTAAAAGATTCTTTGGAGACTTCCGCTTCCGGTCTCCGATGTGCGGCCGCTAGTCCCCGGAGCTCCGGACCGCCGGCCACCTTCACCCCATTAACCACGGCTATTAAGCCTCTCTTGGGGGACCCCAGTTGCGGGAGACTGCTGGCGCCGCATCCCGCTGCATGGACAGGTATTTTCCTGTCATGTCCAGATCGCGAGCGGCGAAAGAGAAACAGCAGGGGGGACCCTCTCAAACCAAGATGGCGCTGGACGCCGTCTCCCGACGGGGGCAGCGAGATCCATCGCCTCTTCCAACAGAGGACGGCACCCACGAGGCTGAGGAAGGGGACCGCTCTGAAGGTGACTCCCGCCCGGCAGTGACTACCAAAAAGGTACAGTGCAGCACAGCTCTGAACGGAGACATGATAGCTACAATTCAGGCTGCCATAGCCCCCATGTTAAAGGAGCAGACGGCTGATATAAATAAGCAACTATCCCATCTCACACAAAAAGTTCTTAATGTTGAACAAAGACTGGGTGAGACATTTACAGATGTGGTGAATCTTAAAAAATCGACATCCCAGAATACCAAAGAAATACATATACTGCAAAATAAAATCCAAGATCTGGAGAATAGGTCTCGCAGGGGGAATTTAAGGATTATAGGCTTGCCAGAGTCTGTCAAAGGTCAAGACCTATTTGATTTTATTAAATTGACTCTGCCGGAGTTACTGCTGGTAAAAGATAGATGCTCTGACCTTAGTTATTATAGAAAGGGCTCATAGGCTTGGCCCTATACGACCACAAGAGGGAGCCAGACCACGTGCAGTTATCTTTAAACCACTGAACTTTCTTCACAAGGAGCTGCTGTGGACGGCATCGCGCCGACAGCGTCAGCTTTCATGGGACGGCCATAAGATATTAATCTTCCAAGATTATTCGGCGGAACTTTCAAAGGCGCGGAGAGAATTCGCACCCATATGCTCCAAGCTTATACAAGATGGCAGAAAGTTCGCTCTCCTTTACCCGGCGCGATTGCGTCTATACAATGGCTCCTCCTTCAAAACTTTATGTCCCCGAGAGATGCAGAAACCTACCTAGCGGAGGAATCCACAGCAGACGCCTATGTCTCCAGAATGTCGGATTGTGAATGAAGTCCCTAAGATCCATATTTCCAGTGACAAACTAGGATGGAATAGTGAATTCTCCTGCAGACATTGTGCTGTGACTACTTCTTAGGAATTACTGCTGAACATATACCACCAAGTTCAGCGGAGACGGACTGACAATACACGCTACGAGTATGTTCTTACTGTCCACCCCTACTGGTATTACTATCCGTACTTACATCTATATGTTTCTGCAACTGTTTATTTCCCAGGTCAGACCTGTTGCTCCAGATGACCCATCTGCTAGATTAAAGATATCCATTACATTATGTTTCTACGCCCATCTCCCGTAGAATGATTGATATAAGCGCTTTAAGGGAATACGGATAAGCTAATAACTTAATCACCACCTCTCCAGAAGGGAGAGAGCCCTCACATGCCCCCCCCTCTCAACCCCCCCCCCCTCCCTCTCAACCCCCCCTCCTCCCCTCCCCTATCCCCCCCCCTCTCCCCCCCCCTCCTCCTCTACACTGTGAGACTGTCCATAGTCTCATGGATGATCTAGGCTCTTCCCCTTTGCAGACATTAAGCATTGATTTTGTAATGAGTGAATAGTTTGTTGTGGGAGGACTATATAAACGCTGTTATGCTGCCGCAGCACCATGGTTCATGTTATGAACCTGCTATACTGATACGGCATGGAGAAGACGTAGTTTTCCAGGTTACTTATAATTCTCGCTGTCCCGACACTACGTATGTTCTAATGGGGTGGAAACCCGGCGACTGGAGTACCTGCCTTGCATAACAATGACTCTGAGTAACCGTGAGTTACTCAACATGTTCGGAAGTTCTAAATGTGTTATGTGTTGTATTTTATTATTTTATGTATTTTATTTTCTTTCTATGTTGGCCACACCACAGGCCTGCTCCTTACCCCTGCCCTTGCCCCTCCCAGACCGTCCTGCTATCTATGATGCTAGTCAGTACCTATGCAGCCCTGAGCTTTTATGGTGGACCGTTGGACCAGGGTTTGAAGATAACTATAAGTCTTTTAGCACACTGAACTACAATCCCCTTATACCCTGGGCCCATGTCGCAAAAAATTGGTAGTTGGAACGTAGGGGGATTCAATTCGCCTAAAAAGCGAAAATGTGTGTTATTGTACCTACATAAACTACGCCTGGACATAGTTTGTTTGCAAGAAACCCATCTTATTCCTAGCGAAATGCTTAAGCTTAACATGCTGGGATGGAAGGTTTTAACATCTGCCTCATTTAATTCTAAAGCCAGAGGGGTGGCCATTATTGCGAGATCTAACATTCAGATAGATATCTCTGATATTATGGCTGACACGTCAGGCAGATATGTTGTTTGTCAATTGTTGTACGACCAGATGAAGTTTCTATGTGCCTCGATATATGCCCCCAATGTATACTCGAAACCTTTCATGCAGAAGCTAGTAACACTATTGCTTCCATACTCACATATACCCATGATCATATGTGGGGACATGAATTTAATCTCTGCTGCCCAGCTAGACCGACAGAACACTAGTAGCACAAGATTAGAGTGCCCCGATTTGGTGTCCCACAAGAAGCGAAGGAGCTTCAATTAGTGGACGCATGGCGCGCTCTACATCCAACTGACAGCGCTTTCTCCTGCCTCTCAGCAGCTACCAATAATCTTTCTAGAATAGACTATATTTTAATGTCCGCTGCCTTACTTCCACAAACCTCTGATGTAAATATGGAGCCGATCGTGATTTCGGATCACGCAGTGGTATGGGCGGATATTAAAATGCTCCCCGATAAAGGGAACTGCTATCGCTGGCGCTGTCCTTCGTCCCTCAAATCTTCACAGACTCTCAGGGATTTAGTGCTTAGAACATGGGAGAATTTCCTACAAGATAACATGGAGACG
This sequence comes from Pseudophryne corroboree, assembly GCF_028390025.1. Classification (NCBI taxonomy): domain Eukaryota; kingdom Metazoa; phylum Chordata; class Amphibia; order Anura; family Myobatrachidae; genus Pseudophryne; species Pseudophryne corroboree. Next base: position 471,849,888 of record NC_086449.1, read on the forward strand.
AAAGAGAACAATATAGTGCTATTCTGGCAAGCCTTTAAGGCGACGGTTAGGGGAGCTATTATTTCTCACTCTACGGCCATAAAAAAGGAGGCACTCCGAGACTACTTAGCAGCCCAAGCGACGTTCACTTCCTCCTTTCAACAATATTCTTTATCCCCATCCCCAATCACTAGGGAAGTATACCTTACAGCTAAGAATCACTTTGAGGGACTATTTAATAAAATGGAGGCCTCTTACACCTTCACAAAAAACTGCAAATCCTACAGATTTGCTAACAAGTCGAGCAAATTACTGTCAAACTTATTAAATGGACAGCGCACACCCTCTATAATATATCCCCTAAAAATGAAAGATGGAACTTTAACTTCCTCTGACACGCAGATAGCAGAAGTATTGTCGGAATTTTATGGCAAATTATACGCGGCCCCACCGACGGCCCCTCCAGAGACATCCCCCTTTTGGGAGGGCTTGCCTGTTCTGCAGCTGTCGCCTGAACTGGGAGAAGCACTATTAGATGCCATAACTCAAGATGAAGTGTCTCTCGCCATCTCCCAGCTTAAAGGAGGGAAGGCACCAGGCCCGGATGGCTTCACGACGGATTTTTATAAACTATTAGCTCCCCATGTTACCCATATACTGGTTAAGGTTTTTAACTATATACTAAACACAGGCGAGCTGCCTTTATACTATATTAGGGTACTACTGAAGCCAGATAGGGACCGCTCTGACCCGGGATCGTATAGGCCCATATCGCTATTAAATATTGAATATAAAATATTGACCAAAATTTTAGCATCCAGATTGAGTCGAGCGTTACCCACCCTTATTCATAGAGACCAAACGGGATTTGTTGCGGGTAGAAACCCGATGGCAAATGTGAGGAGGCTGTTGGCAGCGGTTTGCGACTCCCAGTGCGCCATGTCGAACACATCCAGAGCGCTCCTCTCCCTGGACGCGGAAAAAGCTTTCGACATGGTGCACTGGGATCATCTTTATGACGTGCTGGATCGTTTTGCAATACCGCAGAAATTTATCTCTTTTTTAAAAACATTATACTCTAGCCCATCCTCCCAAATTATATGTAATGGCCTGCTGTCTTCTCCTTTCCAGATAATGAGGGGCACCCGACAAGGCTGCCCTCTCTCCCCCCTCCTGTTTATACTGGCTTTAGAACCACTGGCGATATCCCTAAGACACTCTCCTCGGTATACGGGTATACGAATTGGGAATAATGACCTCAGAGTATCCTTGTACGCCGACGATATGTTACTCTTCTTCTCACACCCTGAACATTCTATACCTGTGGCATTAGACATAATTTCAACATTCGGGGCATTTTCAGGGTATAAAATAAATATCAGCAAATCTGAATTATTGATTCTTTCAGAGCATTCCCCCGACTTACAAACATGTGCAGCACTACAGACCATCCGGGTGGTATCTTCGCACGTTAAATACCTGGGTATCCAGATACGTAGACGGCTAGGGGATCTATATAGGCTAAATTTCACTCCGATTATTGCTAAGATAGCTGAAACAATGGAAAAATGGCATGATTTACCTCTATCAGTACTTGGTAGAATTGAGGTGCTTAAAACAGTGCTATTACCAGGATTAACGTATTCCATGCAGCTCCTCCCAATAAAACTAACCATGAAAGATATTAAACAATTTGACAGATTATGCACCAGGTTTATATGGAGATCTAAAAAACCTCGTATAGCATCCTGGAAGCTGAGACGATCAAAAAGGGAGGGGGGTCTTGGTTTCCCCGACCTATTGCTATATTCGAGGGCGCTACTGATGAGGATAGCCATGGACTGGGCCTTAGAACACAATACATATGTAGACTTCGACCTAGATTGTGCACTGTTTGCACCATTCTCCCCGGGCGCTCTAATTCAAACTAAAAGACAGTTGTTACCAGCACATATACGTACTAATATCCTGTTTAAAGATATATACGAGGCCTGGAATGCAGTCTCTGCGAAAATTAAAAGATCACCACATAGACTGGACTGGATTCCACTATGGGGTAATCCTTCATTTACGCCTGGGTTGGAAAACCCGGTATGCCGTAGATTGATACATAAAGGTCTCAGAATGGCATCTCAGGTCTTTGACCCGGGCGGTCAAGTAAAATCCCTTAAACGCTTGACCTTGGAATTCTCCATCCCGCAAAATAGTATGTATGCCTTAGCACAGATTCAGCATTATGCCCATTCCCTGGCTGCGTCCACACCAACACTACCTTCCAGAGACCCTTTGCAACCACTCATCACTAAGTTCATCACACATAAATATAAACCCAAACTCCTGTACTCGCTTTTACTAACACACTCTCCACATATTATACCCCAGAGACTACAAATGCTATGGATAAGAGATATACCCTCTTTATCTTCAGCTGATGAATTGGTTAAATATTATGATACTACACTCCGCATAGTAAGGGCATCGGTCCTTCAGGAGGTCCACATTAAGACAATACACAGGGCATATGTATCACAAAGCCAGCGGGCACACTATGTTGAGGATGAGAATGGTAAATGCCCGAAATGCGGGGCTCTATCAGCCTCGACTTTTCATAACACGTGGTCCTGTGGCAAAATTAAAAAGTATTGGAATAAACTTGTACACTACGTGAATATGACCTTTCAATTGTCCGTGACCCTGGATCCAATACCTCTACTTTTTGCCAACTTTGACAAATGGAACCTACCAGTTGATAGGAAGCCCCTTATACCTTTCCTGTCTCTGCTGGTAACAGTGGCAAAGAAAGTTATTCTTAACTCATGGATAGTTCACCACACCCCTACGTTGAGAGAGATTGACACGCTAATGATGAGATATATGTACTTTGAAAGATATGAGATGCTAGGTGAACCGCACCATACAGGCAGTCAATTCTGGAGAAAGTGGGGAGCCTTTATAGAATCCAAATCGGATCCTGAAAAAATAAAAATGTATACAATACTGGATTGTTCACCTCCAGCACAAATATGAAAAACTAGATAAAAATATAAGAATATGTACTGAAGTCCTTGTACATGTCATCGAGAGCCGATAATTGATTGTTCCCAATAGCCCCCCTTTTCAAGGCAGGTTTTGGAGGTATGGAAGCCACGGTCACCTAGACTGCCTAAGAAATCTACTTGCAAATAAATAGATGTTTTTGAACTATATGTATATTAAACACTGACTCTTATGATGTAGTATACAAAAAGCAGGACGGTCCTATCACTATACCCCCCCCCCACCCCCCCACCCCGGCCCTTCCCTCCCTTCTTCATTTTTTGCATTATAAAGTTTACATTGACTAAGAATGTAATGGGAACCGATGGGGATAGTTTCTAAATAACCCAGCAAAAAAATTTTATGGCTGTTTATAACCCTGTGGAACTCACTGTTATGATGTTTTGACTCGCCGCCCTGTGTGGCTTTTGCCCCCTAACAAGGGCTTGTTGTCAATGTAATACTTGAAAATCCAATAAATATATTTAAAAAAAAAAAAAGATTCTTTGGAAGACTTTGTGGCAGTGCATGTCGTGTTCTTCCATGGTGTAACCTGAAACAACGATGTCATCTACAATGCTCTCACAAGCATTTCCCTTGAAGAGATGATACATTGGAATACTTCACTACCAGTGCATATGCCATAGGGCATTTGGAGGAAGGCATACCTATTCACAGGTGTAGTGAGCATGGATGATTTCTTGTGTAATGTGATCTGCAGAATCCACATCCACATCCTCAGTGATAAATATCTTTGCATTTGGTATATCAGCTATTACTTGCTCAACAGAGGGGGTGATGTGATCTCATTAGATGCACAGGGTCAATGAAGATGCAAACACAACCATCTTTTTTTACTACAGCAACAATAGCTGACTCCAATGCACAATGCTATCATGTGATTTAAATTCGTTATCACTTTTATCTTTTTACTCTGAACATCTGAGGAATTAATGGCACATTAGTACTTAGTTATTAACCCCAGTTTTATGCTATCCAGCAAACCTAGGAGTGGTTTGACATTACTGTTTACTATGTGAAACTGCAGCGGAAAATTTGTGAATTGCAGCATGGCCAGACCCATGGTCTTGATTACTTGGCCACAATAAGCCAATCAGATTCAAAGTGTGAGAACAGTCAATAGGTGGAGGAGTTCATGTGACATGATGTTACACTTGGCGCAAGTGTCAATTTTTATTATTTGTCTACTTATCTATGATAGTAATAAATATTTCACCCTTTTTGGCCCTGAAGTCACTACTCCTGCTATGGAGACTGGTGCCTTCTGGAACATGCAGTGTAAGCTTATCTTTCATCAGTATTAGGCTTTAAATTGATTGTTTGCCACAAACATTGCTGCATTTATTGAAAGCAGGACTTTTGTGGCATTCATGGGATTGGAGACCAGCACAATTAACATAGATTGCTTATTGCTGCATGTGTTGCTAGCAGTCTCATATACAGTATCAGAATCTCTTTTTGAACTCCATTGTACTTTTATTGGACTGCTCATGTAGCATCATGCATACAGTATGTGACTAGCAGTGTCCAGGGGCAGATTGGGATGGAAAACCAGTCTGGGGAGATTTATGGAAACAGCCATAATGGGGGTGGGGCTGGAGTATGTTGAGGAGGTAGGATTCCTCCTTATAGGGTCTAATACTGACTCGGGAGTAGTTGCGGCCTTCCTTGCATCTTTTGCTACAGTTGCATTTGTGACTTTATGCTAATGATGCTTCAGTGCCCTTCCCTGGTTATACAGGTGCAGATTATCCACTGAGTATGGCCTACAATGTAAGCAATCCAATGTTTTTATACATAACCACTTCATACTTGCCTACCTGACCCTCTCCATGAGGGAGAAAATGCTCTGTTCCTGGACTTTCCTGGTAATGTATGATTGCCATCACCTGTGGTGAAACACCTTTCTTATCAATTAACTAGCTCACCACAGGTGATGGCAATCATACATTACCAGGAAAGTCCAGGAACAGAGCATTTTCTCCCTCATGGAGAGGGTCAGGTAGGCAAGTATGAACCACTTTCAGCAACATGCCTACACTACGTTACATCTGCGTCTGATTAGCCAACCCCCTGTAACCACACAGGAATGGCAAACACATTTCTAGTACACTTCTTGATGTGTGTCTGTATGAACACCATCGCAGTGCATGCATTCGCAGCAAATCGGACACAAGCGCAGATGAAAAACATTGCATGATAAAAAAATAAATCATATTGGCAACCGCAGGAAAAAAAGCACACATTGGCCCTCACAGAAAACAATAAAACAAATTGTCCCCCACAGATAAAACAATAAATAAATGTATAACATAACTTTTGGTGTTACAATTTGTTTAAAATGTCCTCTTCTGTTTGAAAGACCGAGGGACACCAAGAGGCATTGGCATTTGTATAATGGGTGCAATGTGTGTGGTGCACATAGGGCCCACACTGCGTACATATTTTAATACTTACCTTCTGGAGTCCAGTGTCAGGCACTGCAGTTGTGGCGAAAATTGCACCAAAATGGCTGCTGTGCATGTACAAGTAGTCAAATTGGTCTGCGTAACATGGCAGATGCCATGTTTCTGGAGACCTGCACATGCGCAGTAGACTTTGGCACAATACAGTGCAGAAGAAGGAGACCACCCAGAGATGCACACGGGCCCCCTCCTCTGTTAAAAACCCCTGCCAAGAGGTTTTAAAATTCTTGGCTGCAACATCTATACATTCATTTATTTATTAACATTTATGTAATGCTTGCATAGTCCATTACACTTTCTTTCAAAGTCAACACTGGGCTCCGTTACTGTGCCTCTGCAAAACATTCCAAGAGGAGCACTGCGTGACCACCATGACGTCACGTGGACCTGCCCTGCACTCTTAGAGTACCACTGTCTGCATTGCATCGGAGGACCTGCTGCACAGCCTCACCAGGCAGCAGCTGCCACTGTCAGCATGCAGTAACGGTGAGGAGCAGAGGGACGGAGAAAGGCAGAACCAGGCTGACTGAGGATCACAGTGCAGGCAGATACTGTAAACAAACGATATATATTACTACTACAAAATGATGATTGAATAATGTAGGATTTATATTTTTTATGGTAGGGGAGTGTGTTATTACTAGTAGTAGTAGTAGTAGTAGTAGTAGCAGTAGTACATCAATTCAGGATGATGGCTGATTTACCAATTATTTTTTCTGTATGCTATTGTGCCCAGGTACTTGTAACATACTTATATTCTCCACCAACCACAAATAATAAATCCTATAGTTTACTTTAAAAAGAAAAGGGAAGGGGGGGGGCGGGCATCCGTTACCTTGCATATGGCAGGCCCCATGAGGTCAAAATCTGGCTCTGTGTAGTATCCCTACACATAGTAAAACTGGAAAGAAATATCATCAAATAATGCAGTGGAGTAAGAGAGCTAACAGATTATGATTTGAAGTAATGTTTATTTTTACTAGTGATGAGCGGGTTCGGTTTCTCGGAAACCGAACCCCCCCGAACTTCAACCATTTTACACGGGTCCGAGGCAGGTTCGAACCTTCCCGCCTTGCTCGGCTAACCCGAGCGCGCCCGAACGTCATCATCCCGCTGTCGGATTCTCGCGAGTTTCGGATTCTATATAAGCAGCCGCGCGTCGCCGCCATTTTCACTCGTGCATTGGAGATGATAGGGAGAGGACGTGGCTGGCGTCCTCTCCGTTTATTGTTGAACTTGATTGCTTTATTGCTTAATTGTGGGGAGGACTGGGGAGCAGCTGTTAGGAGGAGTACAGTGCAGAGTTTTGCTGATAAGTGACCACCAGTTTTATCCGTTCTCTGCCTGAAAAAAACGCTTCATACCATATCTGTGCTCAGTGTGCTGCATAATATATCTGTGCTGAGTGCTCACACTGCTTAATTGTGGGGACTGGGGAGCAGCTGTATTGTATAGCAGGAGTACAGTGCAGAGTTTTGCTGACAGTGACCACCAGTATACGTTGTCTGCCTGAAAAACACTCCATATCTGTGCTCAGTGTGCTGCTTTATTGTGGGGACTGGGGACCACCAGTATAATTAATATTATATAGGAGGAGTACAGTGCAGAGTTTTGCTGACCAGTGACCACCAGTATACTATATATAGCAGTACGATACGGAAGGCCACTGCTGTGCCTACCTCTGTGTCGTCATTAAGTATACTATCCATCTACATTCTATACCTGTGGTGCATTTTAGTTTTGCAGTTTGCTGACACAGTGACCACCAGTATACTATATATAGCAGTACAATACGGAAGGCCACTGCTGTGCCTACCTCTGTGTCGTCATTAAGTATACTATCCATCTACATTCTATACCTGTGGTGCGCCTCTTTTTTTCTTTGCATCATGTGCTGTTTGGGGACAATTTTTTTGAAGTGCCATCCTGTCTTGACACTGCAGTGCCACTCCTAGATGGGCCAGGTGTTTGTGTCGGCCACTTGTGTCACTTAGCTTAGTCACACAGCGACCTTGGTGCGCCTCTTTTTTTCTTTGCATCATGTGCTGTTTGGGGACAATTTTTTTGAAGTGCCATCCTGTCTTGACACTGCAGTGCCACTCCTAGATGGGCCAGGTGTTTGTGTCGGCTACTTGTGTCGCTTAGCTTAGTCACACAGCGACCTTGGTGCGCCTCTTTTTTTCTTTGCATCATGTGCTGTTTGGGGACAATTTTTTTGAAGTGCCATCCTGCCTGACACTGCAGTGCATCTCCTAGATGGGCCAGGTGTTTGTGTCAGCCACTTGTGTCGCTTAGCTTAGTCACACAGCGACCTTGGTGCGCCTCTTTTTATCTTTGCATCATGTGCTGTTTGGGGATAATTTTTTTGAAGTGCCATCCTGTCTTGACACTGCAGTGCCACTCCTAGATGGGCCAGGTGTTTGTGTCGGCCACTTGTGTCGCTTAGCTTAGTCACACAGCGACTAGAGATGAGCGCCTGAAATTTTTCGGGTTTTGTGTTTTGGTTTTGGGTTCGGTTCCGCGGCCGTGTTTTGGGTTCGAACGCGTTTTGGCAAAACCTCACCGAATTTTTTTTGTCGGATTCGGGTGTGTTTTGGATTCGGGTGTTTTTTTCAAAAAACACTAAAAAACAGCTTAAATCATAGAATTTGGGGGTCATTTTGATCCCAAAGTATTATTAACCTCAAAAACCATAATTTACACTCATTTTCAGTCTATTCTGAATACCTCACACCTCACAATATTATTTTTAGTCCTAAAATTTGCACCGAGGTCGCTGTGTGAGTAAGATAAGCGACCCTAGTGGCCGACACAAACACCGGGCCCATCTAGGAGTGGCACTGCAGTGTCACGCAGGATGTCCCTTCCAAAAAACCCTCCCCAAACAGCACATGACGCAAAGAAAAAAAGAGGCGCAATGAGGTAGCTGTGTGAGTAAGATTAGCGACCCTAGTGGCCGACACAAACACCGGGCCCATCTAGGAGTGGCACTGCAGTGTCAGGCAGGATGTCCCTTCCAAAAAACCCTCCCCAAACAGCACATGACGCAAAGAAAAAAAGAGGCGCAATGAGGTAGCTGTGTGAGTAAGATTAGCGACCCTAGTGGCCGACACAAACACCGGGCCCATCTAGGAGTGGCACTGCAGTGTCACGCAGGATGTCCCCTCCAAAAAACCCTCCCCAAACAGCACATGACGCAAAGAAAAAAAGAGGCGCAATGAGGTAGCTGACTGTGTGAGTAAGATTAGCGACCCTAGTGGCCGACACAAACACCGGGCCCATCTAGGAGTGGCACTGCAGTGTCACGCAGGATGTCCCTTCCAAAAAACCCTCCCCAATCAGCACATGATGCAAAGAAAAAGAAAAGAAAAAAGAGGTGCAAGATGGAATTGTCCTTGGGCCCTCCCACCCACCCTTATGTTGTATAAACAAAACAGGACATGCACACTTTAACCAACCCATCATTTCAGTGACAGGGTCTGCCACACGACTGTGACTGATATGACGGGTTGGTTTGGACCCCCCCCCCAAAAAGAAGCAATTAATCTCTCCTTGCACAAACTGGCTCTACAGAGGCAAGATGTCCACCTCATCTTCACCCTCCGATATATCACCGTGTACATCCCCCTCCTCACAGATTATCAATTCGTCCCCACTGGAATCCACCATCTCAGCTCCCTGTGTACTTTGTGGAGGCAATTGCTGCTGGTCAATGTCTCCGCGGAGGAATTGATTATAATTCATTTTAATGAACATCATCTTCTCCACATTTTCTGGATGTAACCTCGTACGCCGATTGCTGACAAGGTGAGCGGCGGCACTAAACACTCTTTCGGAGTACACACTTGTGGGAGGGCAACTTAGGTAGAATAAAGCCAGTTTGTGCAAGGGCCTCCAAATTGCCTCTTTTTCCTGCCAGTATAAGTACGGACTGTGTGACGTGCCTACTTGGATGCGGTCACTCATATAATCCTCCACCATTCTATCAATGTTGAGAGAATCATATGCAGTGACAGTAGACGACATGTCCGTAATCGTTGTCAGGTCCTTCAGTCCGGACCAGATGTCAGCATCAGCAGTCGCTCCAGACTGCCCTGCATCACCGCCAGCGGGTGGGCTCGGAATTCTGAGCCTTTTCCTCGCACCCCCAGTTGCGGGAGAATGTGAAGGAGGAGATGTTGACAGGTCGCGTTCCGCTTGACTTGACAATTTTGTCACCAGCAGGTCTTTCAACCCCAGCAGACCTGTGTCTGCCGGAAAGAGAGATCCAAGGTAGGCTTTAAATCTAGGATCGAGCACGGTGGCCAAAATGTAGTGCTCTGATTTCAACAGATTGACCACCCGTGAATCCTTGTTAAGCGAATTAAGGGCTGCATCCACAAGTCCCACATGCCTAGCGGAATCGCTCCCTTTTAGCTCCTTCTTCAATGCCTCCAGCTTCTTCTGCAAAAGCCTGATGAGGGGAATGACCTGACTCAGGCTGGCAGTGTCTGAACTGACTTCACGTGTGGCAAGTTCAAAGGGCATCAGAACCTTGCACAACGTTGAAATCATTCTCCACTGCACTTGAGACAGGTGCATTCCACCTACTATATCGTGCTCAATTGTATAGGCTTGAATGGCCTTTTGCTGCTCCTCCAACCTCTGAAGCATATAGAGGGTTGAATTCCACCTCGTTACCACTTCTTGCTTCAGATGATGGCAGGGCAGGTTCAGTAGTTTTTGGTGGTGCTCCAGTCTTCTGTACGTGGTGCCTGTACGCCGAAAGTGTCCCGCAATTTTTCTGGCCACCGACAGCATCTCTTGCACGCCCCTGTCGTTTTTTAAAAAATTCTGCACCACCAAATTCAAGGTATGTGCAAAACATGGGACGTGCTGGAATTTGCCCATATTTAATGCACACACAATATTGCTGGCGTTGTCCGATGCCACAAATCCACAGGAGAGTCCAATTGGGGTAAGCCATTCCGCGATGATCTTCCTCAGTTGCCGTAAGAGGTTTTCAGCTGTGTGCGTATTCTGGAAAGCGGTGATACAAAGCGTAGCCTGCCTAGGAAAGAGTTGGCGTTTGCGAGATGCTGCTACTGGTGCCGCCGCTGCTGTTCTTGCGGCGGGAGTCCATACATCTACCCAGTGGGCTGTCACAGTCATATAGTCCTGACCCTGCCCTGCTCCACTTGTCCACATGTCCGTGGTTAAGTGGACATTGGGTACAACTGCATTTTTTAGGACACTGGTGAGTCTTTTTCTGACGTCCGTGTACATTCTCGGTATCGCCTGCCTAGAGAAGTGGAACCTAGATGGTATTTGGTAACGGGGGCACACTGCCTCAATAAATTGTCTAGTTCCCTGTGAACTAACGGCGGATACCGGACGCACGTCTAACACCAACATAGTTGTCAAGGACTCAGTTATCCGCTTTGCAGTAGGATGACTGCTGTGATATTTCATCTTCCTCGCAAAGGACTGTTGAACAGTCAATTGCTTACTGGAAGTAGTACAAGTGGGCTTACGACTTCCCCTCTGGGATGACCATCGACTCCCAGCGGCAACAACAGCAGCGCCAGCAGCAGTAGGCGTTACACGCAAGGATGCATCGGAGGAATCCCAGGCAGGAGAGGACTCGTCAGAATTGCCAGTGACATGGCCTGCAGGACTATTGGCATTCCTGGGGAAGGAGGAAATTGACACTGAGGGAGTTGGTGGGGTGGTTTGCGTGAGCTTGGTTACAAGAGGAAGGGATTTACTGGTCAGTGGACTGCTTCCGCTGTCACCCAAAGTTTTTGAACTTGTCACTGACTTATTATGAATGCGCTGCAGGTGACGTATAAGGGAGGATGTTCCGAGGTGGTTAACGTCCTTACCCCTACTTATTACAGCTTGACAAAGGGAACACACGGCTTGACACCTGTTGTCCGCATTTCTGGTGAAATACCTCCACACCGAAGAGCTGATTTTTTGGGTATTTTCACCTGGCATGTCAACGGCCATATTCCTCCCACGGACAACAGGTGTCTCCCCGGGTGCCTGACTTAAACAAACCACCTCACCATCAGAATCCTCCTGGTCAATTTCCTCCCCAGCGCCAGCAACACCCATATCCTCCTCATCCTGGTGTACTTCAACACTGACATCTTCAATCTGACTATCAGGAACTGGACTGCGGGTGCTCCTTCCAGCACTTGCAGGGGGCGTGCAAATGGTGGAAGGCGCATGCTCTTTACGTCCAGTGTTGGGAAGGTCAGGCATCGCAACCGACACAATTGGACTCTCCTTGTGGATTTGGGATTTCGAAGAATGCACAGTTCTTTGCTGTGCTGCTTTTGCCAGCTTGAGTCTTTTCATTTTTCTAGCGAGAGGCTGAGTGCTTCCATCCTCATGTGAAGCTGAACCACTAGCCATGAACATAGGCCAGGGCCTCAGCCGTTCCTTGCCACTCCGTGTGGTAAATGGCATATTGGCAAGTTTACGCTTCTCCTCCGACAATTTTATTTTAGGTTTTGGAGTCCTTTTTTTACTGATATTTGGTGTTTTGGATTTGACATGCTCTGTACTATGACATTGGGCATCGGCCTTGGCAGACGACGTTGCTGGCATTTCATCGTCTCGGCCATGACTAGTGGCAGCAGCTTCAGCACGAGGTGGAAGTGGATCTTGATCTTTCCCTAATTTTGGAACCTCAACATTTTTGTTCTCCATATTTTAATAGGCACAACTAAAAGGCACCTCAGGTAAACAATGGAGATGGATGGATTGGATACTAGTATACAATTATGGACGGGCTGCCGAGTGCCGACACAGAGGTAGCCACAGCCGTGAACTACCGCACTGTACTGTGTCTGCTGCTAATATATAGACTGGTTGATAAAGAGATAGTATACTCGTAACTAGTATGTATGTATAAAGAAAGAAAAAAAAACCACGGTTAGGTGGTATATACAATTATGGACGGGCTGCCGAGTGCCGACAGAGAGGTAGCCACAGCCGTGAACTACCGCACTGTACTGTGTCTGCTGCTAATATATAGACTGGTTGATAAAGAGATAGTATACTCGTAACTAGTATGTATGTATAAAGAAAGAAAAAAAAACCACGGTTAGGTGGTATATACAATTATGGACGGGCTGCCGAGTGCCGACACAGAGGTAGCCACAGCCGTGAACTACCGCACTGTACTGTGTCTGCTGCTAATATAGACTGGTTGATAAAGAGATAGTATACTCGTAACTAGTATGTATGTATAAAGAAAGAAAAAAAAACCACGGTTAGGTGGTATATACAATTATGGACGGGCTGCCGAGTGCCGACACAGAGGTAGCCACAGCCGTGAACTACCGCACTGTACTGTGTCTGCTGCTAATATATAGACTGGTTGATAAAGAGATAGTATACTCGTAACTAGTATGTATGTATAAAGAAAGAAAAAAAAACCACGGTTAGGTGGTATATACAATTATGGACGGGCTGCCGAGTGCCGACACAGAGGTAGCCACAGCCGTGAACTACCGCACTGTACTGTGTCTGCTGCTAATATAGACTGGTTGATAAAGAGATAGTATACTCGTAACTAGTATGTATGTATAAAGAAAGAAAAAAAAACCACGGTTAGGTGGTATATACAATTATGGACGGGCTGCCGAGTGCCGACACAGAGGTAGCCACAGCCGTGAACTACCGCACTGTACTGTGTCTGCTGCTAATATATAGACTGGTTGATAAAGAGATAGTATACTCGTAACTAGTATGTATGTATAAAGAAAGAAAAAAAAACCACGGTTAGGTGGTATATACAATTATGGACGGGCTGCCGAGTGCCGACACAGAGGTAGCCACAGCCGTGAACTACCGCACTGTACTGTGTCTGCTGCTAATATATAGACTGGTTGATAAAGAGATAGTATACTCGTAACTAGTATGTATGTATAAAGAAAGAAAAAAAAACCACGGTTAGGTGGTATATACAATTATGGACGGGCTGCCGAGTGCCGACACAGAGGTAGCCACAGCCGTGAACTACCGCACTGTACTGTGTCTGCTGCTAATATATAGACTGGTTGATAAAGAGATAGTATACTCGTAACTAGTATGTATGTATAAAGAAAGAAAAAAAAACCACGGTTAGGTGGTATATACAATTATGGACGGGCTGCCGAGTGCCGACACAGAGGTAGCCACAGCCGTGAACTACCGCACTGTACTGTGTCTGCTGCTAATATAGACTAGTTGATAAAGAGATAGTATACTACTAATATTATATATACTGGTGGTCAGGTCACTGGTCACTAGTCACACTGGCAGTGGCACTCCTGCAGCAAAAGTGTGCACTGTTTAATTTTAATATAATATTATGTACTCCTGGCTCCTGCTATAACCTATAACTGGCACTGCAGTAGTGCTCCCCAGTCTCCCCCACAATTATAAGCTGTGTGAGCTGAGCAGTCAGACAGATATATAATATATATAGATGATGCAGCACACTGGCCTGAGCCTGAGCAGTGCACACAGATATGGTATGTGACTGACTGAGTCACTGTGTGTATCGCTTTTTTCAGGCAGAGAACGGATATATTAAATAAACTGCACTGTGTGTCTGGTGGTCACTCACTATATAATATATTATGTACTCCTGGCTCCTGCTATAACCTATAACTGGCACTGCAGTAGTGCTCCCCAGTCTCCCCCACAATTATAAGCTGTGTGAGCTGAGCAGTCAGACAGATATATATAATATTATATATAGATAATAGATGATGCAGCACACTGGCCTGAGCCTGAGCAGTGCACACAGATATGGTATGTGACTGAGTCACTGTGTGCTGTGTATCGCTTTTTTCAGGCAGAGAACGGATTATAAATAAAACTGGTGGTCACTGGTCACTATCAGCAAAACTCTGCACTGTACTGAGTACTCCTAATGCTCCCCAAAATTAGTAAATCAAGTGTCTCTCTAATCTATTCTAAACGGAGAGGACGCCAGCCACGTCCTCTCCCTATCAATCTCAATGCACGTGTGAAAATGGCGGCGACGCGCGGCTCCTTATATAGAATCCGAGTCTCGCGATAGAATCCGAGCCTCGCGAGAATCCGACAGCGTCATGATGACGTTCGGGCGCGCTCGGGTTAACCGAGCAAGGCGGGAAGATCCGAGTCGCTCGGACCCGTGAAAAAAAACATGAAGTTCTGGCGGGTTCGGATTCAGAGAAACCGAACCCGCTCATCTCTAACAGCGACCTTGGTGCGCCTCTTTTTTTTCTTTGCATCATGTGCTGTTTGGGGAAAGTTTTTTTGAAGTGCCATCCTGCCTGACACTGCAGTGCCACTCCTAGATGGGCCAGGTGTTTGTGTCGGCCACTTGTGTCGCTTAGCTTAGCCATCCAGCGACCTCGGTGCAAATTGTAGGACTAAAAATAATATTGTGAGGTGTTCAGAATAGACTGGAAATGAGTGGAAATTATGGTAATTGAGGTTAATAATACTATGGGATCAAAATGACCCCCAAATTCTATGATTTAAGCTGTTTTTTAGGGTTTTTTGAAAAAAACACCCGAATCCAAAACACACCCGAATCCGACAAAATTTCAGGGAGGTTTTGCCAAAACGCGTCCGAATCCAAAACACGGCCGCGGAACCGAATCCAAAACCAAAACACAAAACCCGAAAAATGTCCGGTGCACATCACTAATTTTTACTGTAGTTCAGATGCTGGTCTTAGTGGTGGGACAAAGAAATGTTCTTCAGGATTTTACTGATTTCTGGTGGAGGACTGCTCTCACTAGTCTATATGGGGAAGGTGTTGGTGCAGCTGTGCTCGGAGGTGCCCAACCCCCTGTATAAATGTAGATTCTTGGGTGGTAAGCACAACTCAGGGTAGGGTGAACTTGGGGGGGTGGGAGGGGGGAAGGGGGGAAGGGTCAGCCTAGGAAAGGGATGAGTGAGTTTGCGTATGTGTTGGTAAGTATCTTGATATCTAGTGTAGTGTCTTGTATGTCTGTGTTATACAGATTATGATGAGTCATTGGTTAAATTCAGTGGGTGCTTATTGAGTCACAATGTTCAAAAGAAGTCAGAATAGGAAAAATCAATTAGTCAGAAGAATTAAGTTCACAATTATCATTCAAAGGTTCAATGAAGGAATATGGGGAAAAGTTTGAAAAAACATCAGGTTTGTTGTCATGCAGACTTCCCTTTTGCTGTATACTATCCTTATTCATATACCAGTGTTTAAAGGTCCCCCATTTATGTTGGGTTATGTCAGGTGTACTTTTAGGGCACACCTTTACCGTAGGATCTGATCCTAGAACCTATGTCCCCTTTGTATCTATCCTTGTAATAATATGGGGTCTGTTTGTGACTTACAGTGGTGTCCCGCTGTGTCAGTTCCCCCCAAAGAAAAGATGTGACTTGATGTGATATGCAGTGACAGGGTTGCGGGCCTGTATGTTACTAAACGTCGGTAGCACACCCAGGGCGCTTGTTCCGGCTCAGCTTCCGCTCCTGTGACTGGTGGGATCCCTTCTCTCAGGCCACGGTGCCGGCTTCAAGGCAGTCTATGGTGTAGAGAGGCTGCTTGCTCCGTTTAGCCTAGATGTTTATTTACGGCTTCCGTGTCCCGGTCACATGACCCACGGCTCTGTGTCAGCGGTGTCTATGTGATCTGGTCCCTCTCCGACCAGAGAGGGAGAGAGCTTAAGTCCGTTGTATGTTGGTGGGTGAATGCCTCTGTGAAGTAGTGTCCTCCAACATGTTTCAGCACTCTGTGTTTTGTCAAGGATTACACACCTCGGGCCTAATTCAGATCTGATCGTTCGCTAGTTAGTTTTTGCAGCGCTGCGATCAGATAGTCGCCGCCTATAGGGGAGTGTATTTTAGCTGTGCAAGTGTGCGATCGCATGTGCAGCCGCCCTGTACAAAAACAGTTTGTGCAGTTTCTGAGCAGCTCTGACCTTACTCAGCCACTGCGATCACTTCAGCCTATTCGAGCCCGGAATTGATGTCAGACTCCCGCCCTGCAAATGCTTTGACACGCCTGCGCTTCCAACCACTCCCAGAAAATGGTCAGTTGCCACCCACAAATGCCCTCTTCCTGTCAATCTCCTTGCGAACGGCTGTGCAAATGGTTTCTTCGCTAGAACCAGTGCACAACAATGATCCACTTTGTAACCGTACGGCACACCTGCGCATTGCGGTGTATACACATGTGCAGTAGTTACCTGATCGCTGCGCAGCGAAAAATGCTAACGAGCGAACAAATCTGAATTAGGCCCCTTATGTCATGCTGCCTGTTACATACTTCCTCATCTCTCCTGATTGGTCTGTTGCTCTTCCCAATCAGCCTGCCGATTGGTTGGTGAGGCTGTCAATCATGTGGCTTTGTCTGGTGTTTATCAGCTGTTTTGGGTGAACATCATCTATGGGGTCATTCCGACCTGATCGTAGCTGTGCTAAATTTAGCACAGCTACAATCATCTTCCCTGACATGCGGGGGGACGCCCAGCACAAGGCTAGTCTGCCCCGCATGTCAGGCCTCCTCCCCTCCCCCGCACAATTACAAATGCATCGCACAGCGGCAATGTTTTTGTACTTGTAGAGTAACTCCCAGCCAGTGCAGCTCCTGCGGCTGGCAGGAAGTTAGTCGTCACTGGACGGGTCACAGTGGCTGTGTGTTACGTCATGCAGCCAGTGCGGCCTGCCCCCTCGCACGGTCCAGCCATGCCTGCGTTGGCCGGACCGCGCCCACAAAACGTCAGCCAAACGCCGCTGTGCCGCACCCTCCCGCCCATCGAACGCCTCTGCCTGTCAATCAGGCAGAGGCGATCGCTGGACTATGACAGCCGTTGGCTGTCTGGCATGTGCCGGTGCACTGCGGTGTCGGCCATGTGCAGTTCTGACCTGAAAACGCACAGCACCGATCAGGTCGGAATGACCCCCTATGATGTCCTTCAGTCTGATCATGGGTGGAACAAATAAGCTGGTTGTATTTGACACTGTAAAAACTAAAAACTGTATGTTATTTATTGATAGTGTGTGGAGAAATCACTCAGGAATATGGGGGAGATAACGATAAAGGGGGTAATTCCAAGTTGATCGCAGAAGGAATTTTTTTTAGCAGTTGGGCAAAACCATGTGTAATATTGTAAAATACCACTTACAGATGATAATGATGAGTATCAAATTATTCGTTTTCTTCTTTACTGCTGCTGTTGCTTGAATTTTCTTCTTTAGATGAGAAGGGTTACTGATGCACCAAGTAAAGCTTTTATTTGATAATATATAATTTGAAAACAATTTATGCAATAAATACCAATTTATTGTACAGCAACATATGTTATTAGTTGTTTCAAAAAGAAATAGAAGGTTACTATACTGAAGGCAACACACTTGCTTGAATAGGCATAAAGAAAAAATTACAATATTCTACTGTTACAATATAATATTTCCGTTAGAATAAAAGTTATATGAGACAGATTTGTTTTCTTTTTCTGCTTAAGTAGACACTATTGTATCTATACCATATACTAATACGGATATCCTTAAATAACACTAAAAGTTAATACTGCGCAATTAGTCATTTGTAAATGGCCATGTCGTTGGTGCACATAACTCTCTCCTGTATCCAGTATACTATGTAGCTAGACTATATTTGTAGCTGAAGTACGAACTACTCTCCACTAAAATCCTTTCTCTGTCTGAATAAAATGAAGTTATTTAATTTGTACTCCACAAGGTAATCAAGTATGCTAGAAGTGGTAGCTGACTATATTCCTCGGTACTTAATATATCCCTGGTTACTCTTTCTATTTGTGGTATAACTAGCTGAATTCAATGGTATAATCACACATTAGATACCACATGGAATTGCTGATAATAATCTCTGTGATATTCTGCAATTTATAATATACGGATGATGGTTTTTTTTTTAAATTCTTTCTCAGGTCAAGCTGCGCAGGTATGAGACAAATGACTGACACGGTGACTAATATCGGTGTCTGCAATGTAGATGAGGTAAGTCTATCCCTGACAAAGTTCACCTATTACACTGTGCTGACTTTTCATATGAGACCTGCTCCTTATATTTCATTGAGAGGCTAACTGGATGAAATATGGTGAGTTTATTCAGTAAATCCCCCTCTGTGAGAGTCTGCAAGATAATGGCCCTCATTCCGAGTTGATCGGTCGCAAGGCGAATTTAGCAGAGTTACACACGCTAAGCCGCCGCCTACTGGGAGTGAATCTTAGCTTCTTAAAATTGCGACCGATGTATGCGCAATATTGCGATTACTAACGAGTTAGCAGTTTCTGAGTAGCTTCAGACTTACTCTGCCTGTGCGATCAGTTCAGTGCTTTTCGTTCCTGGCTGACGTCATAAACACACCCAGCGTTCGCCCAGGCACTCCCACCGTTTCTCCGGCCACTCCTGCGTTTTTTTCCGGAAACGGTAGCGTTTTCAGCCACACGCCCCTGAAACGCCGTGCATCCGCCCAGTAACACCCATTTCCTGTCAATCACAATGCGAACGTCGGAGCGAAGAAAATGCCGTGAGTAAACTTACTTTCTTCATAGTAAAGTTACTTGGCGCAGTCGCAGTGCGAACATTGCGCATGCGCACTAAGAGAATTCTCACTGCGATGCGATGAAAATCTCCGAGCGAACAACTCGGAATGAGGGCCAATGATGTATAGGGAAGTATTGGGATAAATACCCTTCTGTGAGAGGCCCTTTTTCTGACTGAATGGTATAAGTCCACCCCCGACCTAATATGGAGTGACCTGATCCGCCTCTCACTTCCCCTGGGCAATCACTCACTACTCCGGTTGGTCCTTGGTCCATTTAGCCGACTCCCCTAGGGCGTCTTCGGGGCCGTCTCTCGGAAACACTCCCTCGCCAGAGCTCTCCTGCTCACCGCTGACCCTGTTGAAGCCGCGCCTCCGGGTAGCTTCTTCCACCGGAGCCTCCGCTACGACGGCTGTCTCTCCTCACCTTGGGCACCGAGATCCCCGCGGGTGAGTCTACTCTGGTTCCCTTTTTCTCTCAGAGGACGCCTCCGTACGACGTCCGTCCCGAGCCGTGCAGTACCTCCGCGTACCGCGATCTCCTCAGACAGCACCAACGGTCCCTTGTTACCATCCTTAAATAGCTTCGGTCTCAGGGCCCGGATCAGTCCCGCCGTTCTTATCTTGCACGCGCCGACCCGCGAGAGTTATAGAGGACCAACGCTTTCCTATAGGGGTTAATAAGCCCATCTCCTCCGGGGCCATTAACTGCTTGGCCTGTCCCATTTATTCCCCACGGAGGGGTATGAAAACTGCTGCACAAGTCCTGGTGCCCTCCATGAGAGCCACAACCCTTAAATGCTTTTATTACAAATTTTTTTCATTAACTTCTCAACCAATGTACTATAATAAACAGGGTATTACACATGTGCACTGCAGGGGGGGCAGATATAACGTGCAGAGAGAGTTAGATTTGGGCGGGTTATTTTGTTTCTATGCAGGGTAAATACTGTCTGCTTTATTTTTACACTGCAAATTAGATTGCAGATTGAACACACCCCACCCAAATCTAACTCTCTCTGCACATGTTAAATCTGTCTCCCCTGCAGTGCACATGGGCCCTCATTCCGAGTTGATCGGTCGCAAGGCGAATTTAGCAGAGTTACACACGCTAAGCCGCCGCCTACTGGGAGTGTATCTTAGCATCTTAAAATTGCGACCGATGTATTCGCAATATTGCGCTCACAAACTACTTAGCAGTTTCTGAGTAGCTCCAGACTTACTCTGCCTGTGCGATCAGTTCAGTGCTTGTCGTTCCTGGTTTGACGTCACAAACACACCCAGCGTTCGCCCAACCACTCCCCCGTTTCTCCGGCCACTCCTGCGTTTTTTCCGGAAACGGTAGCGTTTTCAGCCACACTCCCATAAAACGGCCTGTTTCCGCCCAGTAACACCCATTTCCTGTCAATCACATTACGATCGCCGGAGCGATGAAAAAGCCGTGAGTAAAAATACTATCTTCATAGCAAAGATACTTGGCGCAGTCGCAGTGCGAATATTGCGCATGCGCACTAAGCGGAATTTCACTGCGATGCGATGAAAAATACCGAGCGAACGACTCGGAATGAGGGCCCTGGTTTTGTCCAACTGCTACCAAAATTCCTGCTGCGATCAACTTGGAATTACCCCCAAAGTGGACTAAAGTTGCAATCTGTTTATTGTCTCTGTATGTTAATCCCTGCTTGACATTGATTGTTTACTGTGAATATGTGTGTAACACATGTATCATTTAATGTCTGTAATTTTAAACCCCTGATGCCTCCCCCCCTCTCTATTAGTTCTGTGTGGAGATTGTTTATACGGACTGCATGTTAGTGTTAGGAACTGTTAGTGTTACAGAACTGAGGTGATGTTAATGTCTATATTAAAACCATTTGGTGCAAGTGTCTTTAAAGTGTATATCCATTTGAGCTCCTCCTTCAGTGGCAAACGCAGGATTTTCATGGGGGGGGGGGGGGGGTCCATACATGTATATAATGAATGGATATAGATATATATACTAGAAGCCGGCACTCCTGATTTCCTTATGGTCACTTTGCGCCAGTGCACAGCTAATACTGAACTCCTACCAGAGGTCATTTAAAACACATGTATGCATCGAGGCGGCACTCTTAGAGACTTGCAATAAAAAGTCCTGTTGCAATTAACGTTTCAGAACTCTTAAGGTGCATACACACGGAGCAATATGCACTAACTTTCCTTACGAGTTTGACTATATAGTCAAAATCTAAAGGAAAGTTAGTGCATATCGCACCGTGTGTACACAGCTTGCGATGCCGATGCGCGGTTCCGCGGGAATGGCATCGCAAGAGAAAATAGACTGTGCAGGCAGCCCAACATTGACTATGTCGGTGGCGCCAGGTTCCAGCCACATCGCATAGTCAATGTTGGGCATTGAGTGCATACCCTGTGTATGCCCCCATTACTTTTGTTCTTTCATCAGGACCCTATAAATAAATGTATATATATATATATATATATACACACACATATATACATACAGTACATATACATAGGCATACATACAGCATACTATCAAACATACATGCAGCGTACATACATATAGCATATACAGTACATACAAAAAGAATACATATATACATACTGTATACACCACAGACACACACATACCACATTTCACACACACACACATATAATTTATTATAGACTGCCTCCTCCTCACTGAGTCTCCCCGATTTATGAGGCACACACACCTGGTAGTGCAGAGTCATTGGGTCAGTCACTGCCTCTCTCTGGTTCAGCCTTTTTTCCTCCACTGATACCTTGCACCTCGTTCGGCTCTCTCAAGAACTGCCTGCAGCCTGAGTGGAGCTAAGCTGCGCGCTTCTGCTGCAGCTCCTTCTACAGGCAGCCAGAGGCTCCCTGTCAATGTTAGGACGCAGCTACAGTACTGCAGCGGCATTGCAGATACTGCCTGCTAGTGAGAAAAAATAAATAAAATGTTCAGCAGCGCTGACAGTTCAGCGGCCAGGGGGGGTTTCTAGGTACTCTGAAACCCCCCTGCGTGCACGTATGTCCTTGTTGATTTTCTTTATGTAATCTCCTCCTCGCCAATTTTGTGGTATGTGTTGTATGGCTGTGAATTCTAGGTATGAGGGATCTTGCTTATGTTTATCTTTATAGTGTTTGTCGTATCCCCGTTTAATGTTGTTTATGTGCTCTGCCATTCTCACCTTCAGGGGTCTTATTGTGCGGCCCACATATTGGAGGCCGCATGGACATGTGATTAAGTATATTAATCCCTTTGTGTGACAGGTGAGTTCGTCCCTAATCTTATGTTTCTTTCCTGTCGTGTTTGATTTTACACCCGTTCTGCATTTGTGTCATTTTGCATGTTTTCTAGTGGAATTGGGCCTTACTTGTTCTGTGTTTAATGCCCCCATCATTGTTTGTTCTGCCTTCAACTTCCCAATTATTATCTAGAAATAGAAAAAAAAATAGCTGCAAAAAGAAGAGAGAGAAATAAATGGCATGTTGCTGTTACTAAATTATAACTGATATTGTATGCTTCTACTTTTAACAATATATAGCACTTATAGTTTGTGTGTGGCGTTGTGAGAAAGTATACATGAACAATGAAGGCTTGCCTTGAAAAGAACAGAATTTAATGTCAGTACATTGTGCTCTGGGGATATAAGGTGACTTCAGATCATGTTATGTTTCAGTAATAACTAACTGATGCCCTGCAATGCTAAATATATGGTGCAAGAGTGACACCATCAGACCAATAGGTAGTAATACATTTCAGTTAACTCTACAGTAAGTTTGCTATATACAGACTAATTTACTAAGCTTGGATTCGAAACCTTAACTGAAATGTAAAAGTGCCATACTTTTACTAGCCATGTTTTACTAGTAGTAACATCATTGTCCTGTTACATTTCGGGTATACACAAATAAACAACTTACAAACCAACATAGTTATGTTAAGTTTATATGAAAATAAACCTCTAATAGCACAAAATCAAATGTACATTCAATATAAAAATAAAACCACATATAGATCATAAGCAGACCTAGTTGTATAACATACTGAATATAACAATAAATAATTATTGTTGGCATAACATTTTTGATAAGCACCATTTACAGTATACAGAGGCGTCACAAGGGGGGGGGGGGGGGTGCGGCCCACACCTGGGTTTCAGCCTTCCATGGATTGACACCAAAATGCCGGCTCCTCATCAGTGACTTGGAGATGGTCGCTGCACTGTGACATTATCATCAGGTTTGGCCCAGTGTCGGGGACCACAAATCTGGCCCTCGTGTCCAGTGCTTAACCTAACCTACAGCTGAGTGACACTGCGTCCAGTCCAATGGCAAGAGAGCACTAGTAACCGGTCATCCAGTTAGAAATGGGGTATGGTCCTAAGGACGTTTCAAGGCTGGTTGACCCGCGGGAGTTGTCACAGAAGGTTGTACTGTACTGTAGAGGAGTTACTAGGAAGGGGTCATTCACCGCCTGGGCTTTTTTTTAACCTTAGGCTCTGCATACCTTTTTGACTCCCCATGAGGCTCCAGTCCCGGAGGAGCATGGCACCCCCGACCGCAATCCCAATTGAAGCCCCCAACCGCACTCCCAGAGATCCCCGCTGTCTACACTCACTGAGCTTCGGCATAGGGAGGACCCGCTGGCGCCATCCAGCTTCAGCCCACCCCAGCTACAGCACAGCAGTAGCTGCAAGTGGCACAGTGCCAGCACCCAGCAGACAGTGAGGAGTGGAGCCTAGGACAGACAGACAGAAGCAAAGTGAGAGTGTTGCAGGCTGAGTGAGAAATTGGATCACACAGAAAGAATCACAGTGCAGCAGGCAGCAGCAGGTACTGTAGAAAAACAATGTCTATTACTAAGTAGTAGTAAATAAAGTTACTACATAAAGACGATTGAACTACTGTATGTAGGATTTATTTTTCATGGTAGGTGGGGCGTGGACAGTCAGGACTGCCTTATTATATTGCAAGTACATTATAATAAACATCATAATCATCATGATATTATTAGTACATCAATTCAGGCCGATGGTTCATTTACCAATTTTTTTTTATATTAGTTACTAGTAAGAGATGTGCGCAACCCCCATGTGTTGGTATTGGATCTGTATCCCCTTCGTGTTTAGGATTTGGTTTCAACAAAACCGCCCCCCCTCCCCTTTTGAAGCCCAGAATCTCCTGACCGCCCCTGTCTCCTTCCCCCACCCCTTCCATCGCTAATTATTCAACATTCATTTACAAGATAATGACATAGCTGGGATTCGAACCTATTGCCTTTGGCATTGCAGTCAGACACATTTGATTGAGCTATATGTCTTTGCATAGAGAGCTAGAAAATGTAAAATATTTGAAGCTCACAGTGTACTTTGTGAAAAATGACCAGCAACGCAGCTGTGCAGATCTATCTAGTGTGTGGCTGCAAATGATTGGATGTGTGGCTGCACAGTACATAGGGGGTCATTCCGACCCGATCGCTCGCTGCAGTTTGTCGCAGTCCAGCGATCAGGTCGGAACTGCGCATGCGCATGGCAGTCGTCGGTGTCCAGCGATCGCCTCTGAGACAGAGGCGGTCGCTGGGACGGGAGGGGGCTGAACGGTGGCGTTAAGCCACTGTTTAGTAGGCGCGGTCTGGCCAACGCAGGCGTGGCCGGACTGTTGGGGGGGCGTGGCGCGGCGGCTGCGTGACGTCTCACGCAGCTGCTGCGGGCAGCGACAGACAACTCCCGGCCAGCCGCAGGAGCTGCGCTGGCCAGGAGTTACTCCACAGATACGAAGGAATCGCCTCTGTGCGATGCTTTTGTATTTGTGCGGGGGGGTGCCGGCACTGACATGCGGGCGGACTCCCGCATGTCTGAGTTTACGATTGTAGCTGTGCTAAATTTAGCACAGCTACGATCAACTCGGAATGACCCCCATAGATCTGCACAACTGCAAATAGGTCAATGAGTAGGCTGTTTGACTGGAATGCAAAAGGTTATTTGTTTGAATCCTTGGTATGGCAGTATATTGAAATGTGTTTTTTTAATAGAGTATCATAACTGAACAACAACAAGCTCTCAAGTTAAAGGCATAAATGTGAGTAAAGAGTATTTGTGTCCAAATCCATTTTCTTCTAGTGTTCTATAAATGTGTGTCTACAATAAATAAATAGACACACATTTTTGTCAGAAAAATTCCGTGTTCAGGGTTATCCTTATGACGGGATTAATCCTTAAATGTTGAAATAAAATAATATCTCTATGAAATGACAGTCTCGGAGTGCCACCATTACGACATATACATTGGAGGCCAACACCTCATGGAGGGCACCCGACCAAGTATGCTGGATTGCTTACAATACGGAGTGCTGGGATTTTTAGACTATATATACATTACTATATATTTACAGTATTGAGGGAAAAACAAGGTTAGGGTATTATGGTTTTGTTTATGGGTTGGGGTATACAGTGCTGCCATCAAGGGGGTGTTCTGGGTACACTTGTCCCAGGCCTGGCTGCTCGTACTGCCTGCCGCTGCTGGGGGGACTGTCTTAGACCGCCGCTGAAAGTACTACTCTTTGCATTGGCGGTATTGCCAGAGGCCGCCGATGCCGGTATTCTCAAATACCCTGCGCCACTTCCCTTCTCCCGTCATCGCGGGCTGCTCCCCGCCGCCTGCCACAGGTCCTAGCAAGAAAGCTGCAGGAAAAATCCCTGCCAGCTTGCTGTTCAATAAAGTTATTGTAGGATGCAGTGTGACGTCATGATGCGCCATTGAAGAGAAGAGGAGCCGCTGCACCGGACTGAAAAACTCAGGACCAGACAGAGTAGGAGAGATGATGCCGGATTTTCGCAGCAAGGGGTAAATATGTATTTATGTAATTGCTGTGAGAGAGGCAGAAGGGGGCCAGGGGCTGGATGTCATCAATAGTATTATAGGACTGGAGGAGGACACAGCACACAGGGGGTGCCTCTATGTGCACCACTGCAGCACTATCTGACTAAAATATTTTTTTGTAAGAGGGAGGTGATGGGTGCCCTGCCTATTTTGTCAGTTCCGGGCCCCACAATTTTTGGTGGCAGCCCTGGGGTATAAGGGATAGGGTAACAGGCTTGGTGTAGCGGTTTGGGAAAAGTATTAGGGTTAGTTTGACGGCTTGGGTTAGAGTATAAGGGATAGGGACCAGTGACAATGATGTCAAGCGATGTTCTTTGATACTAGGATGACAAATCCTGTGTGTTTGGACCAGGGCTGTTTCTCCCAGTGCGAGATTAAAAAATGTGTCCCCCCCATTGACATTAAAAGATTGCCCCCCCCCCCCCATAGATATAAAAAACATAAATTTGAACGCGCCTACGGCACACGCTCCCAGCAAGGGGGTGTGGTCTCTCTAAAATGGGTGTGGTCTCACCTGAAAAAACTACCTTACACCCCAGTTTTTGACCCTGCACCAACAGATCACGGCCACCACAGGGGAAAAACATAAATTCCACTATATTAAGCCCCACACAGTAATGCCCCCTGCACCATATTATGCCACACTGTAATGCCCTTGATACATAATGCCCTACAGTAAAGCTTCTAATTACTTTTAACTTCCCTGTTCGCTGCCAAAGGTTTCACGTGCTGGGTGTCATGCTTGTTGCCAGGGGTTTCATGCTCTGGGGTCCATGCTGGTTGCCAGGGGTTTCATACTCTGGAACGGGTGTCATGATCATTGCCACAGATGTGTAATGCTTATTGCCAGGGGTAATGCTCATTGTCAGGGCTCAGGGGTGTGTAATGCTAGTTGCCAGGGGTGTGCAATGCCAGTTACAAGGGGTGTTTAGTGCTCGTTGTCAGGAATAATACTCATTGTCGGGGCTCAGGGGTGTGTAATGATAGTGCCGCGGCGGGCACCCCGTGTGACGACACGCCTCTGCCGCTGCAAGAAACGGCAATGGTTTCATCCACTGTATGTGTGTGGTCAGTTAACTTTAAATAGGAACTGCCCACCAGGAAACCCTTGCTTGTTTTGTTTTGCCTACTTGCAGAATTTTTATGTAAAAATTCAGACACTTTCCTTTCCTTTGTTGTTAACTTTAAATATAACACAGGTTTTAAGTTTGCTTCCAAAAGACCTAGGGCCTGATTTAGATTTGAGAGCGATTACGTGGAAGACTACACTTATGTCATGATCACACTGCACATGCGCCAAGGTACTTTTGCATTGCCACTCGCAATCAGGAGCCAAGATATAGGACCCTATTCAGTATGGATTGCAAACTCTGCTAAAATGCAGAATTTGCAATTTTTTCTTTCACATGCGCGGGTGGGGGGGGGGGTTGGGGTGCCGGGGGGTGCCAATCGCAGGGCAAGGCCATCCTGTATGCTACTTATCGCCAACCAACTGCAAACACAATCTAATTGCGATCACGCCACAATTAGTGTGCTGTTGCAGATACTAAGGAAGCCTTCTGCCGGCGCAGCCTGGCCGCGAAAACTGCGGGACCTGCGCATGCGCGCTATGGGCCAATCTCAAAAATTGCAGTTGCATTGCAAACAAAGCACATAGTGCTATGGATTGTTTGAGGGAGGAGGGCCCCAAACTTGCCTAGAGCCCTGTGAGGTTTAAATACGGCTCTTATTATCATTCTCCTGTCACTGAGGAGGAGGCAGCAGTGCAAGGAGAGTCTCTGAGGGCAGTCCAGAATCTCTGGGAATGCTGGTCATGGCCCCAGAGTGATGAAACATATATTATAGTTGATGGCAATTAATAAGATTGACATGACATTGTAAGTTTTTTTCACCGCTACCGAATGAGCCACTGGTGTCAGTAGTTTGGGTTTTTCATTATGTAATAACACAGCTTTTGACCTAGGTTTTGATGAAAAGTTACCGACTAAAAGGGAACCTCGCAATTCATAGTAATATGCGTGGTTTTCATGTTGTTTTCTAAACACAGACTCCTTGGGTGGGATGCAGTAGGGTCTGAGTCATACTTGCCTACTCTCCCGGAATGGCCGGGAGGCTCCCGAAAATTGAGTGACCCTCCCGGTTCCCCGGAAGAGCAGGCAAGTCTCCCAATTTCAGGGGTCCCCTCTGCCTGGCCGCCCACTTAGCGTGTAAAGTGGGCGGTCTGGGCAGACGATGATACGATTCTTGTTGAAACGCGTCATCATAGCCACGCCCTCTGCTGTATAATGCCAGAAATAGCGGCATTACACAGTGGGGGGCATGGCTTACATGATGTGATCCTTCAGCCACGCCCCCGTCCCACCTCCACCACGCCCCCTCTGACCCCCCCCCCCCCCTCTGCACGTTACGTCACTGCCCGCCCCCTGCTGGGCCGACCTGGCTGCTCTCTCCTGCAGAGAGCAGCCTAAAAGTC
The DNA here is from genome assembly GCF_028390025.1 of Pseudophryne corroboree. Taxonomy (NCBI): domain Eukaryota; kingdom Metazoa; phylum Chordata; class Amphibia; order Anura; family Myobatrachidae; genus Pseudophryne; species Pseudophryne corroboree. The sequence goes on from NC_086449.1 coordinate 471,878,300, forward strand.
GGCAAGTATGGTCTGAGTTTTTCATGCGGGAGTTTGTAAGCTCAAGGCTATTACAATGGGGGTAATTCCAAGTTGATTGCAGCAGGATTTTTGATAGCAACTGGGCAAAACCATGTGCACTGCAGGGGAGGCAGATATAACATGTGCAGAGAGAGTTAGATTTGGGTGTGGTGTGTTCAATCTGCAATCTAATTTGCAGTGTAAAAATAAAGCAGCCAGTATTTACCCTGCACAGAAACAATATAACCCACCCAAATCTAACTCTTTCTGCACATGTTATATCTGCCTCCCCTGCAGTGCACATGGTTTTGCCCAGTTGCTATTAAAAATCCTGCTGCGATCAACTTGGAATTACCCCCAATGTGCGATCTGGTGGAGTTGTTTTGCTAGTAAACGCACAACTTATAATGCAAATTTCATTGCAAGGTGCGAGTTTTGACAGAAGCATGCCCAGATCAGTGAGATCCATGCAAGCTTCACATATGCGAATGATACTCAAATCTATCTTTCCTCCCCTGACCTCTCCCATGCTCCCCTCTCTCGTATCTCCAATGGGATCGGTATGGGATTCCGGTGTACAGAATGCCGAATGTCACTATACCGACATGAGAATCCTGGACACCAGAATGCCGGCAGCGGGGCGAGTGCATCGAGGCCCCTTGCAGGCTCTCTGTGCTTGCCATGCTGCGGGCACAGTGTCTCGCTTCGCTCGCCACAGGTTCTATTCTCCCACTATGGGTGTTGTGGACACCCACAGAAGGAGAATCACCTTCCTCTGCAAAATTCCGGTGCCAGGATAGTACCCCTGTTGGGATTACGGCATCGGTACTGTGACTGCCAGGATCCGGATGAGCGGTATTTTAATCGCATACCTCTCCAACTGTCTCTTTGATATATCTTCTTGGATGTCCCAGTGCTTTCTTAAACTTAACATGTCTAAGACTGAGCTGATCATCTTCCCTCCCTCCCGCACAACATCTGTTGATGGAACTACTAGCACCCAAGTGTGTTGTCTTGGAGTAATCCTTGACTCCTCCCTCTCCTTCAAATAACACATTCCACACTTCTCACAAACCTGCCATTGTCATCTAAAAATATTTCCAGGATGAGACCCTTTCTCGATCAGGATGCTACTAAGACCATTATCCACTCACTGGTCATTTCCAGACTGGACCACTGTTATCTCCTCCTAACTGGCTTCCCTGACAAATGCCTCTCTCCACTCCAATCTATCCTCAACACTGCAGCCTGGCTCATCTTCCTCACTAAACACACTACATCCACCTCCCCTCTCCTAAAAGCCCTTCACTGGCTTCCCTTTCCTTTCAGAATCTAATTCAAATGTCTCACACTCACTCACTCACTCCTCTCTCATTTACATCTTTGACCTTATCTCCCTCTACACTCAGACCCGGGTATGGGTCGTTGGGTTGACGCAACTTAGGTTGACAGTCATTAGGTCGACCACTATTGGTCATCATGCATTAGGTCGACAGTGTCACTAGGTCGACATGGTCATTAGGTCAACAGGTCAAAAGGTCGACATGAGTTTTTTCACTTTTTGGTGTCGTTTTCTTCGTAATGTGACAGGGAACCCCAATTAGTGCACCGTGTCCCCACGCATGCTTCAGGCAAGGCGCCTCGCTCCGCTGCTGCTGCGCTTGGCACAGGTTACCATTCCAAATTCTAGTCCACAGGGATCGTAAAGTATGAAAAAGTACCAAAATTTTAAAAAATTAGAAAAACTCATGTCAACCTTTTGACCTGTCGACCTTGTACATGTCGAACTAATGACCATGTCGACCTAGTGACCCTGTCAACCTAATGCATGTCAACCTATAGTGGTCGACCCTAATGACTGTCGACCTAAGTGGTGTTGACCTAACAACCATATCCCCTCCCACCCATCCTCTTCGCTCTGCTAATGCATGCCTCCTCTCCTGCCTACTGATTACTTTCACTTCTACCTTCAAGATTTCTCATGTGCTGCTCCCTTTCTCTGGAATTCTCTACCTCTTCCCCTCACTCGCCACCTCTCTAAAAAACTTCAAACGGGCTCTAAAGACCCACTTCTTTACCAAACCCAGCCTAATACCATCCTAACCCTCTGTTCCACTCTCACCATCTAACCCATCTATGTCACCCCTGTCTGTCTGCGTCTCCCCTTTAGAATGTAAGCTCTCACAAGCAGGGTCCCTAACCCTTATGTGCTTATCCTTCACTTACTTAAACCATCTTCAACGACACCAAATCCAATGGTTTTCTGCCACACTGATACTTATGTTAGTGTCATCTGCTGCTGTAGCTGTGTTTATTTATCCTGTACTTGTCCTATATTGTCTTCAACTGTAAGTCACTATTTTCCGGTTTTGATTATTTTAGTTATATACTCTGTCTCCCATTAATCTCAATATCTCTCATTCACTCCTATCCCATCTCTAGCTCATTCTCTCCCATCCCCCTCTCTCTTACTCCCTCCTATTCCTTCTCTCTATCTCCCATTCCCCACTCTCTCTCACTCCTATTCATTCTCTCTCACACTCCCTCCTATTCCTTCTATCCTTATTTATTTCTCTCCTACCCTTCTCTCTCTCTCTCTCTCTCTCTCTCTCTCTCTCTCTCTCTCTCTCTCTCTCTCTCTCTCTCCGTGCCCCTCTCTCTCTCACTCACTCCTATTCCTTATCTCTCTCACTCTTTCCCACACACACTTCCATTTTCCCCTATTCCTTCTCTCTTTCACACACACACACACACACACACACACACACACACACACACACACACACATACATACACACACACACACACACACACACTCCCATTTCCATGTATACTTTCTCTGACTTTTTCTTTCTCTATCACACACACACACACACACACACACGCACACACACGCACACACACTCTACCATTTCCCCAATTCTCTCTCACTCTCTCTCATCTGCCCCTATTCCTCCTCTCTCGCTCGCCCATCTCCCCCTATTCCTCCTCTATCTCACGCCTGTCTCCCTCTGTTCCTCCTTTCATTTTCTGTTTCTCTCAACCATTTCCCTCTATTGCTCTCACTGCCTCCCTATTCATGGGATTCACGACTGGGGGGCTCACATATTGTCAGTCCTGGGCCCCACAGTTGCTGAATGCAGCCTTGTGGGGGATACCTGTTTTTGTGTTTCCCATCGGTATGTCAGTTAAGGTTAAATTGAATGCTGCAATATTTTCTTTGGCATAATAATCCCAGTAAATTGTTTGCAAGAGTCAGTCCAAAGGGGTGGTATCAACTTGATAAACATTAAGTTTAGAACATAACATGCTTATTCTGGTGTGTGATGGATTGGGTATGAAAAACGAGCACTTATTTTGATATAACAATAGACTCAGGGATGTGAGGTGAGGTAAATGGCTCAGAAGGCACTGGCATGCCCCAGAGCCAGATTTACATGCAATATATGAGCCAAAGCGTACATCTGGGCATTATACACAGGTGCAGCATTATGAACTTCTGGAAATTTGGTGAGTTTTGATCAGAGAGGTGTGGAAAAGATAGCCAGGTGAGGCACTGCCTCACCTGCCATAGACTTTTTACACCAGGGTTTGGGCTATAAAAATGATTAAAATAATGCAAAGAAGATATTTCAAACAAATTATTTGTATTTTTTATACACTTTATACAGTCAAAACTCTGGCACAAACGTTAGTATGACAGGAAAGGCTCTGCCTCCCCTGCCTCACCCCACCGCACATCACTGAATAGACTCCCAACTCTGTGAGCCCCTCACTCTCACTTACAATAAGTACTTCATGTGCTTATTGCTAAACTTAAAGAGCTCAGCTTAGTAGCAAGATTGGCAGTTGCCTAGAACATAAAATAACCTTTACTCCCATTTCAAGCCTAGAACTCCTTTCATTGTTGGACTTATATAATTGAGAGAACTTTTGAGACCCTTCCACAAACTTATGTCATATGCAGAGGTGACTGACAAATTTATGTTTCAATCTCAGCACAAGTTCCCATATATATATATATATATATATATAGGCCAACCATTGCATGCAAACAGTTTTTAGGATACTTACTGAGATATCATTCCCTAACTCTATATGACTCCTTCTTCACATCACTCATTAATTCTAAGATCAAATCAGAAATTAACACTGACACAGGCATCACTGCTGTCTAGAAGCGGACAACACATTTCCCTTCATATGTAATGGATATATTCTGAATGCCTTTCATCTCGTAATGAACATTATACCAGCCACTAGCTTTCCGTAGAGGACTTTTAAAGTACTGCACCAGGTATATCTCTCACCAGGACTTTCCCAAAGTGCAGAGCATAGAAGCTAATGTCTATCATAGCCTCTGGTACAGCTAACCTAGACTGTATTATGGGGAGAGCCATGGAAATGTCACCTTGGGTATTCCATTCAAAACTCCCCACAATGGCTTATCTTTGGCAGAACAAGCAAACATAGCTTATTTATACTCGAAAATGCTAGCCTCATTGTCATAGCATTGTCTCACTTGATTGGAAACCCAATCTTCCTTCCAGGATCATCCCCAATGTTATTTAGGACATGGCATTGGAGCAGGGTTGCTAATTACAGCCAAAAGATGGATTCGGAATTCTGAAATCTGTCAAGAGGGGCATATTTATCACAGTCCGTATTTTTAATGCGTATGTCACATTCTTTGCTTAAATTGTGAAAAGTTATGTTTTCTTGCAAATTTACTATTATACTGTTCCCAGGAGACAGGCTCCATTATAGACTGTCCCAGAAAAGAGCTGGAAGCAGAGTGATAGCTTACACCATAGGTGGACAAAGCGTAAATCGCAATCAAGTGATTGACCGTGGACACGTGACCAGTAGATTGCAGTGGACGTTCTGCAGCACCCAATAAGATTTATATTGGCTAGTGCCACACTGAAAGTCTATGTAGGCTGCCACTGTGACAGAAATTGGCAATAGGGATCAGGCTGATTCTTATTAGCTCAGGCTGTCACATGTTACAGCCTCCTTTCCCACAGTGTTGCAACCAGATAGCCGGATTGAAGGGAGCACAGGGGCAGGACACACTAGGGAGTGCAGTGCGGCCGTTGCCAGGATCCTCTACTGATCAAGACTGGTGGGCATCGCAGTAACTGCAGCCGCTGAAGCTGCAGCCACTGAAGCTACTGATGGACTGCCATGGCTGAGGGCAAGGAAGGTCTAGGAGCTCCTCTCTCTGACAGGTCAGTGTTATACGGGGAGCCAAGGCAATTTAATGTCTGCTGTTTTTGTGGGGAACAATGTTTTCTTTCCTTTGAGGGACAATGTTTTTTTTCTCTCCTGTGTGAGGCAATGTGTTTGAGTTTTTTCCTGCGGAGGCCAATATGTTTCAGTTTTTTTCCTATGGGGGCCAATATGCTTATTACGGTGGCGTCTAATATGTGATTTCGGCAAGACAGCCTCTGCACTCTGTGCAGCGAGGCCATGCCACTTTTTATTATGCCATGCACTCTTCTTGGGCATGTGTAAATGTGCCGCCCTAGTACATCATTAAAGCTTCTCAGCTTTCAGAATAGATCACTGACTCCAAAAGTCTGCCCACCCCAGGCATACACTATCACTTTGCTCCTTGGTTTAGGTCCCTGGCACACACTACTCATGTGCAGCTTGTGCATTCTTCAGTGAGGAGACATGGAGAGGGATCAAAATAAAATCTCTGATACAGTAGCTCATAGGTTACTATAGGCTAACGCCACAATTGCATTCCGAAGCTTGGTAAATCTCCATGAAACTATGGGGGTTGCTTTTTGGACGGAAATTGAGGAACCACAGTAGATATCAGAGATATATGCTCCATGATAAATCCTTAGGATGCCTATTATATGCAGGCATGCCACCCCCTCAAATATTAATTAATATGATAATTAAATGAAACCTGGCAAACATAGAAATCTATCATACAGTACCTCCACCTTAAACATTTTTTTATCCGGGTTTTTACCTGATGATTTGTGTACTACCATGTTGCTTGCAGTGCCCCCAAACCCAAAACAGTCATTTTGTGCCTGGGGGCATGACTACAGAATGAGGAGCGTTTTGGGCTCCACATTTTGTAGACGTGTCTTAGCCAGGGTCTGTGTCTTCCAAAGAAGATTTCCTAGCCCTGGCAGAGTGAAAACACCAGCTATCCCTAGTAACCTGATAGTTACTCAGATAGTCGATGTTTTTGAACAATGACCCGCTGCTGCAAGTGGATCACAGAAACTTGCAGGAGGTGTGTATTAACACTAGGCACCTCCTGTAGCATTAGCATCTAAAGACTCAGCTGTTGTGTGTACTGTGTCCATCTCTGAATCAAGTACTACCTACAAAAGCACATCCTGCCCTCAGCATACAATGTCTACTATATATACAAATTTCACAAAGGATTTGGAAAGACATCTGGGGGGTCTGATTGGTAAACATGACTGACAAGAAATTTTTCACACTTCCGTGGCTTGCTCAGTGAGTTCATCTGTGGTTGAGACCCACTATAAGGGTGTCTCTGGTGTTATCAATGTCCCAGCCCTCTAGAAAAAATGTACCATGGTATCTCTAACACTTGTTGGTGATGTAACACAGCAGGGTGAGGATCTACACTAAAAAAGGTCTACAGCCTTTAGGTTGAACCCAAATGGTCGACATACAAAAGGTTGTCAGAGTCAAAAGGTCGACATGGAATATGTCGAAAGGCTCAAAAGGTTGACATGGTCAAAGGGTCATCTTGGAGAGAAGTGTCTTCCTGAAATTAAACAGACATAAGTAAACTGTATTACGTCAGCTGTAGGTAAGGAAAATCACACAGATTAGTTACATATTACTTACTTGTAGTAGAGCTGTAATCAATCAACCAATTTGTATTTTTGTCAATTAGTGTATTTTTTTTAATACTGCAGGTTTTTTTACAGTTTTATCAAGCCTCTCTGGCCCTACATTTACTTGCAACAGGTTGCAATTCCTGCATCACAGGCCTTTGCCAAGCAGATGTTTAGTGTTACAGGGCACCTGACAAAGGTCGGTGCAACAGTGCAGGCAAGGGTCATCTTACTTGGAGAGAGAACAGAGAAGTACCTTCTTTAAACTACTGAACAGAGCTACAGTAAGTAAACTGTATTACGTTAACTCACTGTGTAGGTCAGGAAAATCATACAGATTAGCTAAAATAAGTCTGACTCCCTCAAGGCTTAGTTACAGTTTAAACAATTTAGCTGTAATCAATAAGAAGTTTGTTTATAATTTTATTTTTTTTAATACTGTTGTGCATTTTATACAACACAGTTTTATCATTATGTATGTACTACTAGTATGTACACTACTACTTTTCCTATTTTGTGATGTGAACTTGAGTAGGGTTTTACATTTTTAAAGAACAATTATGCTAGATATTTGCAGAAAATAAATATGACCTGCTGTGAAGGAGATATGATTGTGTATTGCACTTGTTTGTTTTAACAAACTTAAGGCATTCATTAGTATGTGATATATGGGAGCACTACGGTAAGTCAGACTAAGTATGTAACACATTCTCAGCTTACTGAGCCAAGATTGCTAAATACATAGGGATAAAGGTATTATAGTGGCACGGATCGTGCCGATATAACACTTCCTGCTTCACCTCATTACCAAGGCGAAGCAGAAAGGGACATCGACAAGATGTATTAACATCTTGTCTGCCAAAGCGGAGGAGTGAAAACTCCCCTCTGAGGCGATGCCATCCTGAGCACATAGCGCATCAGCTTAGTGCTGATGCGCTGTGTCTCCATGCCCGGCTCTACTGCGCATGTGTGGGATCTCGCTACTCACGCGAGATGCTTGTGCAGTCCGGAACTGGCACCCACCACAGCCAGGGACAGCTCTGTCCCTGCTGTGGTATATGGGCATCACCACCTGCAGCTGTCAAAATCGATAGCTGCAGGTGTCGGAACGGTCTTGCATTGCCCTCACATATCGGAGTACTATCTTTAAGGTTGCAGCGCCAATAATGTCAAAGGGGGGAGTGGAACATGTGCTGATACCGCTTCCCCCCCATATCGACTTTTCTTACATTTACCCAATAGTTAAAGGTATGCTAATGATAAAGGTAACCCCAGGATAGGGCACCCCTCGCTGATTTAAGCTCAAGCACACACTCAATCGGTCAGCATCAGGTTAATTAATGGCTGCAGCCAGTTACCAGTTAAATAAAGAGAGTGAAGTAGGAAATAGCAGAAGCAGAAGCAGAGTTTATTTCCTGGAAACAGCATATTATAAAGGAATACATATTTGCATACAGTGTCGTAATTTCCTTACACAAAGCTTAATTCTATTGGTTAATAAAACTCCTATCTTATACGTAATATATTTGCCAACGCCTATATTTTTTATACTGTATGTGCTTTTAAATGGGTTAGTTAGGGGAATTTTGCTAAAAGTGAGACATGCTATGTCTAGTTATGTTTTTACACCTCCCATACCGCAAACTACTGGACACCTGTGAAGCCTATATGTCTAGCTGCTGACATTTATA